>NW_024704768.1:426589-441631 GCF_018977255.1 Callorhinchus milii | reverse complement strand
ACACAGCGAGAACACCGAACACAACGAGACCACCGAACACACCGAGGACACCGAGGACACCGAGAACACACTGTGAACACACTGTAAACACTGAGAACACACTGAGAATACACTGAGAACACATCGAGAATACACAGAGAACACACTGAGAATACACCGAGAACACAGAGCACACTGAGAACAGAGCACACCAAACACACCGAGAACACACTGAGAACACACTGAGAATACACCGAGAACACACTGAGAACGCACCGAGAACACACTGAGAATACACCGAGAACACACTGAGAATACACCGAGAACACACTGAGAATACACTGAGAACACACTGAGAATACACCGAGAACACAGAGCACACTGAGAACAGAGCACACCAAACACACCGAGAACACACTGAGAACACACTGAGAACACACCGAGAACACACTGAGAATACACCGAGAACACACTGAGAACGCACCGAGAACACACTGAGAATACACCGAGAACACACTGAGAATACACCGAGAACACACTGAGAATACACTGAGAACACAGAGCACACTGAGAACATACAGAATACACCGAGAACACACTGAGAACAGAGCACACCGAAAACACACCGAGAATACACTGAGAACACACTGAGAATACACCGAGAACACACAGAGCACACCGAGAGCACACCGAGAGCACACCGGACACACACCGCGCACACAGCCATGGCTGGGTCTGAGCAGTAGCTAATTGCCTGCCCTATTAGAGGCAAGAATTAGAGTTTTACACTTCACTGTTCAACCTTCCACAGTGATGACCCACTGTGAGGAACGTTCTCACTAATCGCAAACTCTCCAACAGATGGCATTCCCAGTCTGTCCCTGAACTCTGACGGGTTTGGTTACAAATTGCAGTTAGCTTTCACACTCGCTCGGTTACCCAAAAGAGTTAGCAGCCACAGTGAGGTGACTTGCACCTCTCCAGAGAACGTTCTCACTGTGCCCATCGAGCCTTCACTCAGACCCTCTTTCCTGCCTTTGGTATTATTATTTGCCAACCTACAGTGCCGGGTCCCAGTGAGCTGGGGAGGGAGGGTTACCTTCAGCCAGGCCCATCATGCTGTCTGCCTTGCTCACGCTCTTCTTCCGCCGGTGTTTTTTCCGGTTTATCTGGGGAGAAGCCGGTAGTTCCAGCCGGCCACTTGAGGGGCTCGACACCCCATCCCCCGCCCCGTTCCCCTCTAGAAAACAACACGCAAATCAGTCACTCTCAACTGAGATACATAACTATCCTTACATTTGACACAGCACCTTTCACATCGGGAGAACGTCTCAAAGCGCTTCACAGAATCTCTCTTGTTGCTTCTCTCTCTCTCTCTCCCACACTGTAGTGACTATGTATTTGTGGGTGAACATGGCAGCCAATTTGTGCACAGCAATGTCCCACAAACAACAACAACAACAAGATTCCATTTATAGAGCGCCTTTCACGTCGGGAGAACGTCCTAAGGCGCTGGACAGTTGGGTCAGGAGTCCTGACCATAGAGTCAGTGTCCAATGTTATCTGGTATATTGTTAGCCACGACATCAGGGGAAACTTTTCTCTTTCTCAAATTGTGCCCTGGGATCTTCCAGAGCTCCTCTGTCTAATGCCTCATCTGAAAGAAGGTCCCCCCGACAATGCAACCCCCCCCTCCCACCACCTCCCAGCAATGGGCTGGATTGTCAGCGGAGGTGAGATTACTGCTGACGTGCAGAGAGAGCCGCAGCACAGACATGTTGGGCTCAAATGTCTATGATGACAATCCTCCCTGTGCTGTTCACTTTCCACCTCCCTCCCCACCACCATGTGTACACCAGGTCTAGCTGGACTCCTCTGGCTCCCCATCATCGAACATTTTCAAATCCCTTCATGCCCTGGCACCTCCCTCCCTCTCCAACCTGCTCACCCCCCAACCCACAACCCGCTGCCTCCGCTCGACTGCCTCCGGAATGTCTTGTGCCCTCCGTTCCACCATTGGTGGCTGCACTTTCAGCCGCTACGCCCTGAAAGCCTGGAACACTCTCCCTCTATCCCTCCCTCTGTCTTGCCCCTGCCTTCCCCATCTTCAGGTCGTGCCTGAGGACCTTCCTATTCAAGTGCTCCTACACTCACCTCCCCCCTCCCCACCCGGTCGGTGTCGTGCTCCGCCACTGTCAGGCGCTCTGAGGCGCAACCCTGCATGAGGGATGCTGTGTAAATGCAAGTTCGTGTTGTTGCCCCCCCATCCCCACCCGCTGTGTGCTGCCCACACAGTTTGGATGGCAGCTTGGAGATCACACAGAGCCCCACGGGGGAGTGTGGAGAGAGAGACAGCGGGAAGGGGAACAAAAAGGTCAAATGAGAGATCAGAGAACAGCCGGACACCTCTCTCCTGTGATTACAATGTTCCAGTCGGGGAAAACAGGCATTGAACACGCTCAGTGCCTTCATAACCCTTCGCTCAATTAATTATTATTATTATTGCACTCTTTCTCCTTCCCCCTCTCCCTCTCCTGCCCTCTCTCCCTCCCTCGCACCTCCCTCTCCCACCCTCTCCCTCCCTCCCTCCCTCGCACCCTCCCTCTCCCTCCCTCCCTCCCTCTCAGGATCAGAGCCAGGTGAAGTTCCCAGTGGCTGGGAATGCTGGCTGGCCCAGCGCAGGCCTTGTTGAGGGGGAGCTGCAGTATCCGAGTGTCCACTTACCTGTCCTGGAGCTGGTCTCACTCCACTGGTCACTGCTGCCCACGGACGGGCAGGTCGAGAGCTTCC
Organism: Callorhinchus milii; assembly: GCF_018977255.1. Lineage (NCBI taxonomy): Eukaryota > Metazoa > Chordata > Chondrichthyes > Chimaeriformes > Callorhinchidae > Callorhinchus > Callorhinchus milii. The sequence goes on along the minus strand of NW_024704768.1, from coordinate 438,862 downwards.
CCTCAGACTTGGTGTCGCTGACGGCTTGTTCAGCGACAGAGTCCAGGGTCCCTGAGTGCAGTGAGTCTGCAACACAGACACAGAGGAGCAGCTCAGTCACCGTGTGGGTTACAGGGAATTCTTACAGTGACTGTCAGCAACAGCCAGAACCTCACAACCAACCCGGGCTGGACAACCCATCACCCTCACCACTCCCCTCATCACCCCAACCTCCTCTCCCCACACCACCCTCACCAACACTCCTCATCATCACCACCCCACCTCAGCCCACGCGTGCCCCCTCACACTCATCCCCTCACCCTCACCCCCCCTTCACCCTCACCCCACCCTAATCCTCACTTTACTCACCAACACTGTCCTGCCCACTGCTGACCAGCCCATTCAGGCCACTGGAGGCGCTACACGCGGAGACAGCCCGTGGCGGCCGTTTGCCGGGAACCTTAACCGTGGTCCTCAGGAGATCCATCTCCTTCCCATGGACATTCTGCATGTAATCCTGTAACACACAACACAAGGTCAGCAACAGATCTCCTCGTCTCAGTGGCTAATAAACACAGCAGACGACAGGACAGATTAAAAAGTGTCACCAATAAGGAAGGCTGTGGCTAAAGTCACTCCAACTCACAGCAACAAAAAAAAATTGTCACTCAATCCACAACCTCTTTGTGGGACACGAATGTGCACAATTGGCTGCTGTGTTTCGGCCACAGAATGTACAGTCAATTCTCTTTACACTATTATAGAATTATACAGCACAGGAGGAGGCCATTCGGCCCATCGTGTCTGTGCCGACTCTTTGAAAAGAGCTTCCAAATCAACCCCACTCCCCCGCGCTCTTCCCATAGCCCTGATCAACCCCACTCCCCCGCGCTCTTCCCATAGCCCTGATCAACCCCACTCCCCCACTCTCTCCCCATAGCCCTGATCAACCCCACTCCCCGCTCTCTCCCATAGCCCTGATCAACCCCACTCCCCCGCTCTCTCTCCATAGCCCTGATCAACCCCACTCCCCCGCTCTCTCCCCATAGCCCTGATCAACCCCACTCCCCCGCTCTCTCCCCATAGCCCTGATCAACCCCACTCCCCCGCTCTCTCCCCATAGCTCTGCAAACTTGTCTTCCCCAAATAATTATCTACTTCTCTCTTAAAAGTTGTTATAGAATCGGTTCCCACCGGCCTTTCAAGCAACGCATTCCAGATCCGAACAACTCGCTGTGTGAAGACATTTTTCCTCCCCTCTGTTTCTTTTAACAACTATTTTTAATCGGTGCCCTCGGGTTACCGACCCACCCGCCAGTGGGAATAGTGTCTCCCTGTTCATCCTATCGAATCCCTTCATCATTTTGAAAACTTCTATTAAGTCTCCTCTTAACCTTCTCTGCCCCAAGGAGAATAATCCTCGCCTCTCTCGCCTCTCCTGATCACTGAAGTCCCTCATTCCTGGTGCCATTCTGGTCAATCTCCTTTGCACCCTCTCCAATGCCTTGACATCCTTCCTAACGTGTGGGGCCCAGAACTGAACCCAGTCTCTCGCTGAGGCCTCACCAGTGTTTTATATAAAGGTTCATCATAACTTCCTGACTGTTGTATTCTATGCCCTATTTATAAAGCCTATTATTATGTAAGTTTTTTTTAACAGCTGTATCTCCCTGTCCGGCCACCTTCAAAGATTTCCTTATATGACCCCCAGGTCTCTCTGTCCCTTCACCCCCTTTAAGATTGGACCATCAGCGTATATTGCCTCTCCTCATTCTTCCTCCCAAAAGGCATCACTTCGCATTTCTCCACATTAAACGTCATTGCCCCGTGTCTGCCCACGTTACCAGTCTGTCTATGTCCTCTTGCAGTCTGTTACTATCCTCCTCACTGTTTACTGCTTTTCCTAACTTAGTATCATCTGCAAACTTGGGAATTGTCCTCCCTATACCCAAGTCCAGGACATTCATATAGATCACAAACAGCAGTGGCCCCAACACTGACCCCGGGGGACACCACTGCACTTCCCTCCAGTCACCAGCACTCTCTGCTCTCGGTCTCCCAGACAGTTCTGTATCCATGCTACAGTATATCCTGTGAACCGCTTTGAGACATCTCAAAGATGTGATAAGGAGTTGTATCAAATGCAAGCATTATTATTATTAGAGAGAATTTTAACAAAATTAGAGAATATCCTATAAATTGCAGTGAATCCCTTGCCGCCTTGAAGGCCCATCTCAAGACCCTCCTCTTTGACCGTGCCTTCGGTCACCCTCCTACCGCTATCGACTGCCTTCCACCCCTGCTGATCCCAACCCCCAACTCGGGTCCAAATCCCTGACCACCCATGGCCTTGGGACGTCCTCCTGACTTGAAAGGCGCTGTGTAAATGTCACGTGTTGCTGTTTAATAGACACTAATTTATGCATCATGACATTAATGTGAGATTTTTGGCATTTTGGGATAAATACATTTGTCTAAATAAACGTTTCCGATATGTTAAGAAAAGGAGAGGAAACATTTGAAACCAAAGCCAGATTCCTGAAGGTAAATCATGATATCTATGGACAGTATTTTCATTTGATTCTCAACCCGAGGTTTGATCGCCTTTCTGGTTCCGTCAGGAAAATAAACACAAAGCACAGGGCACGTCCTCCCACACAGACCGCACTGAATACAAAGATGGCCACAATCCACATGGTTTGACCTACACACATCAGGCGTGTATGATTGACGCGAAGCTGGAACTGATTTGGGGAATTGAGAGCAAATAGACTTACGTGCAGACTGGGATGATAGGACAGGATCCCATTGTTACACAGAGTCACGTATTTCTTCTTCCATTCTTTGTTCAGAGAGTTTCCACTTCTCTTCTGTAACACGCCCTGTCATCAAACACATAACACACATCAGGAGCGGTCCACACGCACACACACACACACGACCAGACACACCACCGAGCCAGGCAATGCCAGCCACCAGACACAGCACTTAACATGAAATGATAGAGAGGCTGTAACAACTGCTATAGTACAGCAAGGCAGCAAGACAACGTTGGGGAGGTGGGGCGGAGGGAGGGAGAGAGAGAGCGGGCGGGGGTTGGGGGGGGGACAGAGAAAAGGAGAGACATGGGAGGGAGAAGAGAGAAAGAGGGAGAGTGATGGAGCAAGAGAGTGGGGGAGGCAGTAGAGAGATGAGAGAGGAGAGCGATGGAGAGAGAGATAAAGGGGAGGGATAATTGCCCAGTGAGTTCAGGCAGTGATCACCGTGTGATGCTCAGTGTGTGTCTGTCTCTGGGATGAAATCTACCTGTTTAATCGGGATTGCACGTCCACTGCCAATGTTATCTGTTTTGGAGTCCAGACTCCTCCTCTCTGAGTCGCTCCCACGCCGGCCCTGGGACACAACAGGAACGTCACAGCTAACACACACTCACAAACTCTCAGCAAACATCTCTGCTCAGAGACACACAGCAGTGGTTACTGCAGCGAGATTACAGACAGTCTAGAAATGCACAGGTTAATTTCCCCAAATCCACCAATAAGATCCATTTAAAGGAATTGTGAGATGCTCAACGAGGAGAAATGTTAAATAATAATAATAATCCTTGCATTTGATATAACGTTTTTCACGTCTTCTCAAGGTTTCGCTCTGCCGGGAATTGAACCCTGGTCTCTGGCTTGCAAAGCAAGTGCTCTAACCACTGAGCTAAGAGGTTCCACAATAATAACTATAATAAGCCCTGCTTTTGATACAGCGCCTTATCACATCATCGAGATGTCTCAAAGCGCTTCACAGGATACACTGTATATTATGTGGGCAAAATGTGGCAGCCAATTGCGCACAGCAGTGCCCCACAAACAGTCGTGGACTGAGTAACCAAATTATTATTAATTTTTATTTATTTGTTGAAGGGATTATTACTTCCAGAAAAGTGATCTGCCAAACGACTAATAACTGAGTTCCTACTGACTGCTGGTAAGTAGAGACGAGTGGAGTAAGGAAACTTACCCACTTTTCGCCCTGAACCAGGAATCAAACCCAGGTCCTCTCGCTTGCGAGGTGAGTATCTAACCCTGAGCCACAGGAATCCACAAAGGGTAACAAGGGAGTGAGAGTAGGGGAATGGCCGGCGAGTCATGTGGAGACAGAGATCAGATGGGCCGAATGTCTGCTTTCTGGTCTGTGACGTCTATGTTATAATGACTGACCCTCCACACCCCACACCCCACTCCCGAGGGCCACTTACTGTGAACAGACTGGCTCGTCGCTTCGAGTGTTTGCGGACAGACCCTGGAGTGGTGGCGCCCTGACTCACGTCAGCCCGCAGGTCCCGGTGGACCACGTTGGGGGTGGAGGGAAGTGAAGAGGAGCAATCGCTCATGTTACTGCCGTTACTGGTCTGGATGTGAGGAGTGGGTTGTGGGGAGGGGGTTGTGGGGAAGGGGGGAGGGGGTTGTGGGGATGGGGTGGAGGGGGGGAGGGGATTGTGGGGAGGGGGGGAGGGGTTGTGGGGAGGGGGGGGGGAGGGGGGTTTGTGGGGATGGGGGTGGAGGGGGTTGTGGGGAGGGGGGTGGAGGAGGGAGGGAGAGGGAGGGGAGAGAAAACAAGAATTGAATCAGCTTCACAACCGCTGGCATCAAAGTGATGAGAACTTTGCAAAACAGTGAATAAAATGGCAGTTTATGGCCCACGTGCAAATTATGTGCAAATCGCACACAAACTGCAAATGCCCGTGTGTGCGCAAGTGTGTGCGCCCGAGAGTGTGTGTGTGCGCGCGAGTGTGTGCCGCGCGCGAGTGTGTGTTGTGAGTGAGTGCGGGCGTGTGTGCGAGTCTGTGTGTGTGCGAGTGTGTGTGCGCGCGCGAGTGTGTGCGCGCGCGCGAGTGTGTGTTGTGAGTGAGTGCGGGCGAGTGTGTGTGCGAGTATGTGTGTGAGTGTGTGTCCGTGTTGAGAGTTTGTTGTGATGCTCAGTTTACAGAACCTCACAACCAGGGGAGGCGGTTACCATAGAAACACAGACCTGGAGCAGGCGGGTCCCCAAGTCAATCCATCGCCTTCCTTGCCCTGCCCCGCCCTGCTCTGTCTTGTCCCGCCCTGCCTTGCCCCGCCCCGCTCTACCTTGCCCCGCTCCGCTCTGCCCCACCCCGCTCTGCCTTGCCCTGCCCCGCTCTGCCTTGCCTTGCCCTGCTTTGCCCCGCTCTGCCTTGCCCCGCCCCACTCTGTCTTGCCCTGCCCTGCCCCGCTCTGCCTTGCCCTGCCCCGCTCTGCCTTGCCCTGCCCCGCTCTGCCTTGCCCTGCCCCGCTCTGCCTTGCCCTGCCCCGCTCTGCCTTGCCCTGCCCCGCTCTGCCTTGCCCTGCCCTGCCCTGCCCCACTCTGTCTTGCCCTGCCCTGCCCTGCCCCGCCCCGCTCTGCCTTGCCCTGCTCTGCCTTGCCATGCCCTGCCCCGCTCTGCCTTGTCCTGCCCCACTCTGCCCCGCCCTGCCCCGCTCTACCTTGCCCTGCCCCGCTCTGCCTTGCCCTGCCCCGCCCTGCCCGCTCTGCCCCGCTCTGCCTTGTCCTGCCCCACTCTACCCCGCCCTGCCCCGCTCTGTCTTGCCCTGCCCCGCCCCGCTCTGCCCTGCCCCGCTCTGCCTTGCCCTGCCCCGCTCTGCCTTGCCCTGCCCTGCCCCGCTCTGCCTTGCCCTGCCCCGCCCTGACAGCTGGAGCTGACACCAGGGGGTTCAGGGGCTCTGACAGACAATTGCGAGGTACCAGAGCAGCTTCATGTCGTGCATCATTCTTACCAACTCGGTAATATTCTGGGCCAATAGAAAAGTGCGGCCACACATCGTTTGTGGAATCAACAACAAACTCCCTCCTCAGGCCCCGCTACACACCTGTACACAGTGAGCCAGGCCCCGCTACACACCTGTACACAGTGAGCCAGGCCCCGCTACACACCTGTACACAGTGAGCCAGGCCCCGCTACACACCTGTACACAGTGAGCCAGGCCCCGCTACACACCTGTACACAGTGAGCCAGGCCCCGCTACACACCTGTACACAGTGAGCCAGGCCCCGCTACACACCTGTACACAGTGAGCCAGGCCCCGCTACACACCTGTACACAGTGAGCCAGGCCCCGCTACACACCTGTACACAGTGAGCCAGGCCCCGCTACACACCTGTACACAGTGAGCCAGGCCCCGCTACACACCTGTACACAGTGAGCCAGGCCCCTCTACACACCTGTACACAGTGAGCCAGGCCCCGCTACACACCTGTACACAGTGAGCCAGGCCCCACTACACACCTGTACACAGTGAGCCAGGCCCCGCTACACACCTGTACACAGTGAGCCAGGCCCCGCTACACACCTGTACACAGTGAGCCAGCTATTTCCGGACTTTGCCCAGACTAACACAGAGCCCACCCAAGTTGGACTCTCCATCATCTCCTGCTTCGGCCGCGAGGCCCCTCACCCGCGCCCCCCCCCCCGAAGGGCTAGGTGGCAGCCACTCACCTGGCTGATGTGGGCAACGGAGGCTGGCGTAGAGCCGGCCGAGTGCTTGGGGGAGCTTGGCAGAGACCGGCACGATGTGACAAACAGATGCTGCTGTTTCTTCATCACCGAGATCTTCTGTGCCACTGAGAGAGAGAGAGAGGGAGAGGTTTGTGATCAGGCACAAGAGACTTCACTCCTCGTACAGCGACAGACACGCAACAATAACAACAACAACTTGCATTTGTATAGCGCACTTCATACGGGGTAGAGTCCCAGAGTGCTTCCACACACACACACGGGCCAAACACACACACACACACAGCAAATACACACACAACACACCCCACACACACACACCAAATACACACACCAAACACACACACACACACCAAATACACATAAACACACACCAAATACACACACGCGGGCCAAACACTCACACACACCACACATGCACGCACACATGCACCAAACACCAAATACATACACACACACATACCCACACACACAAACCATCTTGTCTCTAGCCTGACCTGTCCAGTGACTAATAAGAATAGCAATCCTTGCATTTGATACAGCGCCTTATCACGTATTTGAGACGTCTCAAAGTGCTTCACAGACGGTATATTCAAGTGAATTGACTGTATATTTTGTGGGTGAAACACGGCAGTCAATTGCACACTGCAGAGACCCACAAAAGTCATGGATTGAGTGACCAAATTATTATGACTCGAGGTTTCTGTATGACATGACACATGACTCCCATAGTATCATAGAATTATACGGAAGGAGGCCATTCGGCCCATCGTGTCTGTGCCGGCTCTATGAGAAGAGCTTCCAAATCAACCCCACTCCCCCGCTCTCTCCCCATACCCTGATCAACCCCACTCCCCCGCTCTCTCCCCATAGCCCTGATCAACCCCACTCCCCCGCTCTCTCCCCATAGCCCTGACCAACCCCACTCCCCGCTCTCCCCCATAGCCCTGATCAACCCCACTCCCCCGCTCTCCCCATAGCCCTGCAAACTTGTCCTCCCCAAATAATTATCTATTAAATAATTATCCCAGAACATTCCCAGAGTCTGACAGAGAGACTCAGCTCCCAAAGGTAAATTTTTCAGCATTAAAGTGATGGGAATACTCAGGGCAGTGGCCCACCAGAGAGAAATAATCACTTTACTTCTCATGTCAAAGTGATTTGTCCACAAAATATATAGTCAATTACCTTACAGTGCATCCTGTGAAGCGCTTTAAGACGTCTCGAAGACGTGATAAGGAACTGTGTCAAATATAAGGAATATTATTATTAAAGCGCTTCACCCTGGATCGCACACTCCACCCCTCACACACATTGTGTGAAGGTGAGACAATAGATGGCACAGGTCAGCGTTCCCCCCCCCCGGGCGAGGCGACAAGGAGACTAACAATCACACTCTGGTTATTCTCAAAGGTCTGCTGAAAGGTTTGCCAGGAAGATCATTGATTTGCAGCAGTCACCGACTCCCTGCTCCCAGCGACCAGTGTAGTGACCGAGCTGGTCAGAGAGAGAGAGAGAGAGAGAGAACGAGAGAGAAAGAGAGAGAGAGGGAGCACACCCCTGGGACTCACACTCATCTGGCTTCATGTTACCTGGGAGCAGATTGCCCACAGATCTCCCCGAGTGGCCTTTAGACATGGACAAGACTTACAATGAATGTCAGCGGGTGGGGGGGGGGGGGGGAATGCGATAGGGGTACGGAGGGGAATGGTGGGAGGATTCTGGCCCAAACCCCTGTCCTCCCCTCACCAAAAAACTCCACCTGTTTCCTGTTTCCAATCCCTCGGCCGAGAACTGGTCATGAATTCCAAACCCGAACAACACCGGCTCAGTTTTACTGGAGACCCACACGAGACAAGTGACCTGCCCCAACAGCCAGACTGTCTGACTCCACACACCGCAGCCTCCCTCCCTCCCTCCCCACACACACACCGTCTTCCTCCAATGAGCAATTCACGTTCCTCATTTCAATTGCACTTAAAATGAACTGATAAATCCCCAAATAACCAACCGAGACTCAGCTCACCACTGGCCTCGGTCCAGATATAGCACAGCTATAGCACAGTTAGTTTCTCACTCGCTGCTCAGTTTAAAACAAACACCACCTCAGCTGTTACTTTATATTTCAGGCCACGAGAGGCTATGATGGGTTGCCTGGTCTGACACTCACTCGCTGGTGCTAATTTTGGGAAATCTTTTTGGGGGGCTTTGAAGTGATCTTTGTACAAACAGAGATCAGGTCACTCTGTCACACTGGGCTGATGAGCAATGTTAGCAACCTCACAGTATAAAGCTACTACCCGTGACTCCCAAATCACTCCCAGAGTCCGACAGAGATAGAAAGGTAAAATGCAAAATACTGCAGATGCTGGAAATCTATAACAAAAGCAGAGATCACTGAGAACACTCAGCAGGTCAGGCAGCATTTATGGAGAAAGGAAAGTGGTTCAACGAAGAGTCATGGACCCAAACCATTGACCCACTTTCCTTTCTCCATAGATGCTGCCTGACCTGCTGAGTGTTCCCAGCGATCTCTGTTTTTGTTAGACAGAAAGGTCACAGTTTCAGCATTAAAGTGATGGGAATACTCATCATCCAATGTATTTGACATCTTCCCGAACTCAATGCTAAGAGTTAATTGCCAAATACCTTCCACTTGTAAAGCTTGGGGTTATAACAACGTAAATTTAACTACAAATACACAGTCACTACACTTGGTGAAGAGCTTTAAACCATTATTCCAACATTTCACCCACAAACACAGTCACTACATTTTTCAGTGTATCCTGTGAAGCGCTTTGAGGCATTTCAATGACGTGATAAGGCGCTGTATCAAATGCAAGGATTATTATTATTATTATAGATGTTGTATCAAATGTAAGCGAGTTATTGCCTCCTCCTCTGCTGCTGGGAGATGCTCTCAATATCTCACCCAAACAGTCAATAGCCTTGTCAACAATTAATCTGAACGAGAGGGGGATAGGGGTGGGTGTGGGGGTGGGGGGGTGTGTGACAGGTTGGGGGGAGTTTATAAGCAGCTTAATCCTCATGTCTGCTGCCATTGGGTTTTAAGTGAAACCAAGTGAACGGAACGTGACTGGTGTGAACCAAGGCCGTTACCTTCATTAAACACACGGTCGATGTTGAGTCCATACGTGGCACACGTCTCGTAGTACATGCAGCGTCGCATTTCACCGCACAGCTTACGGGCCTGGGTGTCCTCGATCACTCTGGGGTTGGAGGCGCTGATAGCATCTGTGAGTGGGAGAGGAGCCCTGGTTATTACCCCTGTATCTGGGACACAGGCCTGATAGTTACTCACTGTGGGTCTCGCTCCTTACCCTGAGATCCCACCAGCAGGACTACCATCTCTGCCACATTGCGGTAGTTGACCAGTCGTGTGTAGTAATTGTAAACAGCCTGAAAGCTCTGCTCGTTCTCCAGACTGAAGACAAATATAACAGCGTCGGCCCAGGCTGAGAACTGGGGGCAAAGAGAGACGATAACATCAACACAATCCACCAGCCGACACATACCAAGCACCTACCTCACACACTAACCAGGGCTCCCACTAACCAGGGCTCCCACTAACCAGGGCTCCCACTAACCAGGGCTCCCACTAACTGACTCTCTGTCTCTAACCTACCTCTCCCACTGGCCAGCAGCCATCTCCCCTGCCTGTCCTCTCTTGCTTGGTGCTCAGACTCCCCCCCCCCAGTGCAGTGCTCTGAGATGTTATCCGGGGGAAGGGGAGGGAGGGGGCACATGTTGTTGTCCATTGTTTCTCTTCTCTGTGTGACACTCACCTGGGCATCAGGTGGCCCACCTTCATCCCTGATGAGGAGCAGGTGGCTCTGACCATCCACGTTCACCTCCTTCTTGTAGCGCCCGCCTGGTGGGGAATCAGTCAGCAGTGAGTGGAGGGGACAGAGTAATAATAATAATAATCTTTGCATTTGATATAGCACTTTTCACATCTTCTCAACGTCTTAAAGCGCTTCACAGAATAAACTGTAAAGTGAATTGACTGTATATTTGTGGGCGAACGCGGCAGCCAATTGTGCACAGCAATGTCCCACAAACAGTCGTAGATTGAAAATGACCAATTTTTATTATTGTTTTGTTTTTTGGAGGGATTATTATTAGGCTCTGTGTGGAGAAGGAAACTTGCCCGAGGTTTGGCCCTCTGCCTGGAATTGAACCCAGGTATCTCGCTTGCAAAGCGAGTGCTCTAACCACTGAGCTACAGGACTCCGCCAGAGGTCAGACACTGGCCTGCAGTCTGAGCCCACTCTGTCCCACTCAGCTTACAATTGACACGTTTTAAGTGAAATGGTCAGTGAATGGGTTAACTGTTCAGCAGCGTTCCAAATAAGCCTTTACATTCCCGAGGCTGACCGCAAGAGCTTCTTTTTAATAGCGCCGCTAACGTCACTGTAATTACTATGAAGTGTAGTAACTGTTCCTGTTCTCACACAACCCACTGTTGACCGGCTGTTACACTTCCGTGCTGTGGTGACTTATGCAAGTGTGAAACTTGCTGATGTGACAGAAGGGGCTGTGCTTGGGCGGGGCTGTGCTGGGGCTGCGCTGGGGCTGCGCTGGGGCTGCGCTGGACTGCGCTGGGGCTGGGCTGGGGCGGGGCTGTGCTGGGGCGGGGCTGGCTCTGGGCTGGGGCTGCGCTGCGCTGGGCTGCGCTGGGGCTGCGCTGGGGCTGGGGCTGGGGCTGCGCTGGGGCTGGTGCTGCGCTGGGGCTGGGGCTGCGCTGGGGCTGGGGCTGCGCTGGGGCTGGGGCTGGGGTGGGGCTGGGGCTGCGCTGGGGCTGGGGCTGCGCTGGGGCTGGGGCTGGGCTGGGCTGGGGCTGCGCTGGGGCTGCGCTGGGGCTGGTGCTGCGCTGGGGCTGGGGCTGGGCTGCGCTGGGGCTGCGCTGGGGCTGGCGCTGCGCTGGGGCTGCGCTGGGGCTGGGGCTGCGCTGGGGCTGGGGCTGCGCTGGGGCTGGGGCTGCGCTGGGGCTGGGGTGGGGCTGTGCTGGGGCTGGGGCTGCGCTGGGGCTGGGGCTGCGCTGGGGCTGCCCTGGGGCTGGGGCTGCGCTGGGGCTGCCCTGGGGCTGGGGCTGCGCTGGGGCTGCTGTGCCGGCTTCAGTACCTTATTGAATGGTCTTTTTAAAGCTCTCAGAGCAGAAACCACATCCTGCCAGGGCTGAGCTCACACGAGACGTCTCAAAGCCGCAGCACAGGGAAAATGAGCAGCTTTCTGAACAACCAACGTCCTCTTTATACAAACAACAGTGTCTGTAACGGCTTAAACATCTCACAGCCTCTCAGCTCCCCAGCCCTGCCACCCAGTGTGCCAAACTGTGGTGGTTTAGCTGGAGGACGGGCGGTCACAACACTGCTCTCCTTTCCCATAGCATCAAGTGTCAGCAACTCCAACACACAGTGTCCTCCCCCTCCCCCCACACCCTCCCCTCATACCCCTTCCCCCAAACCACTCCCCCCAGGAACACACTTTGCTGCAGGCATATCATCGGCATGTTTGACTATGAATAAATAGTCACTACACCAGACATCACTGGCCTACGAATAGCTTTGAGGCAGCCACATGCTGGTTATCTCCTGTCAGGTGGAACGAGAGGCCACCCTCCCTCTTCCCCTCGCCCTCACCCATCCCCTCCCCCTCCCCTCCCCCTCCCCCTCCCTCCCCCTCCCTCGCCCTCCCCCTCCCCTCCCTCCCTCGCCCTCCCCCTCCTCACCCTCCTCACAGACGCAAAACCC
>NW_024704768.1:358832-426564 GCF_018977255.1 Callorhinchus milii | reverse complement strand
CTGCCCCCCCACCCCACCCCCACCCCCCTCCACAACCCTCCACCCCCATCCCACCCCCACTCCCCACACCCCCCCCCCCCCCCCACACCCCCCTCCCCCCCCCCACTCCTCCCCCCCAACCCCCCCCCCTCACACCGCCCCCCCACTGCCTCCCCCCACTCCCCCACCCCCCCCCACTGCCTCCCCCCACCCCCCTCAACACACGCCCCCCCACCCCACTCCTCACCCCCCCACACCGCCCCCCACCCCACTGCCTCCCCCCACCGCACCCCACCCCACTGCCTCCCCCCACACCGCACCCCCACTCCCCCCAACAGCCCACCCGCTCCACCCCACCCACACTGCACCCCCCACCCCACTGCCTCCCCCACCCTCACTGCCTCCCCCACCTGCACCCACACCCTCCCCCCACACTGCACCCCCACCCACTGCCTCCCCCACACTGCTGCACCCCCCACCCCACTGCCTCCCTCCACACTCACATCGAACCCCCCCCTCAACACCACCCCACCCCCGCCCCCCTCAACACCACCCACCCCACTGCCTCCACCCCCCCCCACACCGTACGCCCCCCCCATCCCTGCCCCCCCTCAACACCACCCGCCCCCCACCCCACTGCCTATTTTGATATTTTGGCAGCTGTGTGTGGGTGGGTGGGGTGGGGGGGGGTACAGGGGCCCGAAATTCCACCCGGTCTCAGCCTGTGATCTTAACATTTTTAAATTCAGTGATTGTACATACACACATTGTACACACACGGTATAACATACACACACATCTCACAGACACACAACATACACGCACAGCACACAGTGTATACAGATACATGACACACATACACACATGATAAACAGACCACAGCACACAATATACAGGCACACAATGTACACACACAGCACACAATACACACACGCACATGATAAACAGACACATGATGTACACACACTCAGCCACGGGGAAGGCTACAATAACACGGCTCATCCTCGCGACAAAAGGCCGGTTTCCTTGGGATTGAATAATTAATGAGGAACAGCACAAAGCTGTGTCTGCAGGAAGCCGGGGCTGTGGCCTGTCATTCCCGACGTTCCCGACTTGTGCGAATACAGACTTAAGGAGAGAATATTTCACTATTGAACGTTAACTATTCCTTTACAATAACAATAACTGGAAATTGTTTTATATAACAGTAAAAATAATCCTTGATTTTGATAAAGCGTCTTATCACGTTGTCAAAACATCTCAAAGTGCTTCACAGGATATACTGTAAAGTGTAGTGACTGTTTTGTGGGCGAAACTCGACAGTCAACTGCACACAGCGGGGTCCCACAAACGTGGTGGATTGATATAGATATCACGTTAGGATTATTATAACAATCCTTGCGATTAATACAGTGCCTATAACATCATTATGTCTCAAAATACGTCACTGAAAATTGCAGTTGAGCGTAGTGACTAATGTGTTGGCAGACAATTTGTGCACATCAGAAACTGGATTGAACTGAATACAACCAATTTATCCGAAGCTTTGTTCTTTATTATTCACCTGAACAGGCACAGCCGGGAGCTTGGCTTAATGTCTCATTGGAAGGTCGGTGCCTGCGACACGGCAGCGCGACCCAACTCTGTGTGAGGGCAGAGGCCGAGTCTGTGAGATATGAACTTTAAATGGGGTCAGAGGGAAAGGGCCGGTAGATGGGACTGAATGGACTGCACTTTCAGAGCCAGCACACACCAAGGGTCGAATGGCCTCTTTTCTGTGTTATAAATTTTCTGACCCTCCTCTTCAACCAAACCTTCGCTCACTCTCTTACGCCTCCCCTCCCATCCACTCCACCACCTCCTGATCCCAACCACCAGCTCAGGTGCAGATCCCTGACTGTCCAGCGCCTTGGGACGTCCTCCTGAAGTGAAAGCCGCAGTGTAAATGTCATTTGTGGTTGTTGTTGAAATGTCTCTGCTTCTAAATAAAGAAATTCTCTGTTAAACAGACACTGACATGTGGGGAATTTTCTCATGTAGCTGTTTCTGATCACTGGGACAGGAAGAGGTGAAGTCACAGGCGAGGATCGTCACTGCAGCATTTTCTGATGTTATGTCTGGGAAGCCACGTGACTTCCTACCCCTCTCCTCTGCCAACTAGACAATTCTGGGCAAGTGAGTGATTGTGGAGCCCTGTAGCTCAGTGGTTCGGGCCCTCGCCTCGCACACGAGAGACCTGGGTTTGATTCCCGGCAGGGTGAAACGTTGGGCAAGTTTCTTTACTCCACCCCCATCACGCCTCTGTTTACGAGCAGTAAGTAGGAACCCGGTTGTTAGTTGATTGGCGGATCACTTTTCCGAGGATAATAATCCCTCAAAAAAAACCAAAATAAGTTGGTCACTTCAATCTTGTTTGTGGGGACGCTACTCTGCGCAATTGGCTGCTGCGTTTTGCCCACAAATGTACAGTCAATTCACTTTACGCTATATCTTGTGAAGCACTTTGATGTGATAAGGCGCGATATCAAATGCAAGGATGATCATGATTATCTCATTCCAGTCCCTCCTGCCAGGAACTGCCCAGGCCGGTGGTGGTGGTGGGGAGGGTTTGAGGTGAGGAGGGGAGGGCAGTGACCGGGCTCCCTCTCCACACACCCCCCTCCCACACACACACCCACACACACACACACACACACAGAAACAATTCTGACATAACGAATGCTTTAACATTGACTGGCATTCTGGATCGCAGAGGGCAAAGGGGAGGGTGTGTGCAGGTATGGGGTCCTCATGTCCTGCAGTATATTTGGATGCCCGTTGGCATGTGCCAAGCGTGGGGCGAATTGGAGGATGTGGCTTTTGCGAAAGGGTAAAAACCCTCAAAGTTTCTGTGAGATGGAAAAAGTCCCGCGATGTGCGAAGGTGCGACATCGCACTGCACTGACTGGACCATTTAGATGATAAAAGACCACTTATAAAAGACATTGATCTGATCATTCAGAAACTCGTCCAACGAGAGGGTCAATCCAAACACCCGGGAACCACGGGGCTTGACTCAGGGTCTGCCACCCAACTTTGGCCAGTCTGACGATAGACCTGAAACGTTAACTCATTTTCCTCCCTCCATAGCTGCTGCGTGTTCCCAGCAACTTCTGTTTTTATTCCTGATTCCTAGCAGTTGATGCAGTTGACTTTTTATTCAAATAGGGAAGCAAACCAGGCCTGAGCGTCTCCTCGGGGGGGGGGGATCTTTGCTCTGGTTATCGGGCTCCGGTTTTGCATTGTCAGACACCCACGGCTGCTGCTGTTTCTATAGGAAATGAGCAGAAACCACTGTGGCGCAGCAAGGCGGCCAGTCTAGCGATTTTATCACAGTCTCAGTCATGCAATGTTCCTGACTGAAACCTCAGGCCTGAGACACACAGGCTCCTCGGCTCAAACCCTGGGCAGATAACACAGCTGTTGGGTTTCTGGTTAACAGGCAAAAGGGAGCAGTGAGCATTGGGGTGGGGGCTGAGCCCAGATCACATAAACCAAGCCCCCACCCCCACTCCCAGCACCCAACCCCACCCCTAGCCTCAGCACAGGTACCACAAACAGCCATCAGGCACAGCCTGTGTAAACAAGCTGGTGATGAAGACACAGAGAATGGTTACTGTTGGCTCAGTAAATAATAATAATAATAATAATAATCCTTGCATTTGATATAGCGCTTTTCACGTCGGGAGGACGTCCCAAAGCGCTTCACAGAACACACTGTAAAGTGAATTGACTGTATATTTGTGGGCGAACGCGGCAGCCAATGGCGCACAGCAATGTCCCACAAACAGTCGTAGATTGAAAATGACCAATTTATTATCGTTTGGGTTTTGGAGGGAATATTATTAGGCTCTGTGTGGAGTAAGGAAACTTGCCCAAGGTTTCGCCCTCTGCCGGGAATTGAACTCAGGTCTCTCACTTGCAAAGTGAGTGCTCTAACCACTGAGCTACAGGACTCCACAAGCGTTGGGTGGGGAATCCCTCGCTCACTCAGGCTGGCGGGGATGGAGGGGGAATGTGCTCTCAGCAGCTGTATGGAGGAGGGGGGAAATCCCTCACTCGCTCAGGCTGGGGGGTGGTGGTGGAGAATGTGCTCTTGGCAGCGGTGGTGGTGGGGGGGGCACAAACCGCCACTGGAGCCGCTCTCGCTGGCTGGAGACCACCCTCAGGCCAGCGACACAAACAGAATTTTTAGGAATTAAATAATTCATGAAAAGATAAATAATTGATGACATTTCACTCCACACTTTTTGGAGGGAAATAATAATAATCCTTGCATTTGATATAGCGCTTTTCACGTCGGGAGGACGTCCCAAAGCGCTTCACAGAACACACTGTAAAGTGAGTTGACTGTATATTTGTGGGCGAACGCGGCAGCCAATTGCCCACAGCAATGTCCCACAAACAGTCGTGGATTGAAAATGACCAATTTTTTATTATTGTTTTTGGTTTTTTGTAAATAAATTGATATCATCAGGAAGATTCCAGCCCTGACATCTCCAACCCCTTCCCCTCCCACACTCCCCCTCCCACACTTTACCAAACCTATCAACAAAGGAGCCCGCCCACCCCAACATGTGTTGATTATCATATCCAGAATAAACATGGCCAACGCGGCCGGTCACTGACTGGACACTGAGTTTCTCAAATAGTAAAAAAAAGGCACACAAAGAGTTAAAGGAGCAATTCAGGTAATCAGAGCTTCAAACATTGCACTGAATGGAACACACACACACACACATACTCACACTCATACACACACTCACACATACACATACTCACACACACACACACTCACACATATACTCACACATACACACACACATACTCACACACACACACACACTCATACATACATACACACACATACTCACACACACAAACACTCACACTCATACATACACTCACACATACACATACTCACACACACACACACATACATACATACATACATACACGCACATACTCACACACACACACTCACTCACACACACACACTGTGTACACACTCACACATAGACACACACACCCACACATATACACAACATCAACAACAAGATTACATGTGTATAGCGCCTTTCACATCGGGAGGATGTCCCAAGGCGCTGGACAGTGTACAGCATTTCAGACCTGAGCTGGGGTCAGGGGTGGGAGGGGAGGGGAAGGGGGATGGCCAATGGCACGGTCGAAGAGGAGGGTTTTGAGGTGGGTCTTGAAGGAGGCTAAGGAGGGGGCGAGGCGGAGTGATTGGGGGATGGAGTTCCAGAGGTTGGGGGCAGAGTGGCTGAAGGCTCTCCCGCCAATGGTGGGGCGGGTGGGTCGGGGGACGTGGAGCAGCCAGAGCCGGCTGAGCGGAGGGAGGGGGGTGTTGGTAGGGGGTTAGGAGGTCACAGAGGTAGGGTGGGGCGAGGCCATGGAGGGCTTTGTAGGTGAGGACCAGGATCTTGAACTGGATTCTCTGAAGGATAGGGAGCCAATGGAGTCGGGCGAGAGTGGGGGAGATGGGGTCACGGAGTTTGGTGCGGGAGAGGACACGGGCTGCAGAGTTAGTTCTGGATTATCTGCAGCTGTGGAGGGAGGAGTTGGGAAGGCCGACACGCAGAGTGTTTGCGTAGTCGAGTCTGGAGGTGATGAAGGCGTGAACAAGAGTTTCAGCGCCTGAGGGGTGAGGTAGTGGCAGAGGCGGGCGATGAGGGGTGAGGGAAGGCAGAGAGGGTCATGGGTTGAATGTGAGGGAGAAAAGACAGTTGAGAATCGAACAAGACCCCCAGGTTCCTGACTGGCGGTGAGTTGGTGAGTTGTGGTGGGCAACCATGGAGGGTGATGCTGCCGGAGCCTGAGGTGCGGAGGTGTTGGCGCGAGTCAATCAGGAGGGCCTCAGTCTTGTTTACATTCAACTGTAGGAAGTTTGCCCTCATCCAGGACTTGGTATCCGACAGACAGTCTGTCAGGACAGCAGTGGTCCTGGAGTTGAGGGTGGGGGCAGACAGACAGTCTGTCAGGACTGCAGTGGCCCTGGAGTTGAGGGTGGGGGCAGAAAGATAGAGTTGGGTGTTATCCCCATATATGTGGAAGTTGACCCCATGTCTGCGGATGATGTCACCGAGGGGGACCATGTAGATATTAAAGAGGAGAGAAGGACAGAGCCCTGGGGGACGCCAGACATGACAGTGCGGGGACTGGAGGAGAAACCGTTAGAGGCAACAAAGTGGAGACGGTGAGAGAGATAGGAATCGAACCAGACAAGGGGCAGGTCCGCGAAGATTGAGTGAGGAGGAGAGGCGGTGTATGAGGATGGAGTGGTCGACAGTGTCGAAGGCGGCAGAGAGGTCGAGGAGGACAGAGAGGCAGAGGGAGCCCTGATCACAGATGGTCAGAATGTCATTAGTGACTGTGACCAGGGCCGTTTCCCTGCTGTGGGCAGTGTGGAAGCCGGATTGGAAGGGTTCAAAGGGGAATGGCGAGAGAGAAAGGACTAACTCACTCACACACACACATATTCACACACATATACATATACACACATACTCATACACACACTCACTTACACACACACACACATATACACACACTCATATACACACACACTCATTCACACACATACACACTCACTCACACACTCTGGCTGCTTATACATTGGCCACAAGCCAGTGTGAGCATGGGCTGGGTCAGGAGGATCCTGGTTGAAGTTAAATGTTCCTGTTGGCAAAAGCACATAACAGCACAGAGTCACACACACAGCACACAGTCAGTCACACAGGACAGTCACACAATACACAGTACACAGACACGCCACATGCAGACATGCAGTCAGCAGTCACACAGCACACGGCTCACAGCACACACACATATATTCACACAGACATAAATACACACACACACAGACATGCGCCGCACACACACAGCACAGCCACACCGCACACAGACACACAGTCAACTGGACTCAGTCACACACAGTCAGACATCGCCCACAGACACACACCACACACAGACACACACACCGCACACAGGCACACCCCGGCCTACACCTGCACACAGGCACACACCTGCACACAGGCACACACCTGCACACAGGCACACCCCGGTCTACACCTGCACACAGGCACACACCTGCACACAGGCACACCCCGGTCTACACCTGCACACAGGCACACACCTGCACACAGGCACACACCTGCACACAGGCACACACCTGCACACAGGCACACACCTGCACACAGGCACACACCTGCACACAGGCACACACCTGCACACAGGCACACACCTGCACACAGGCACACACCTGCACACAGGCACACACCTGCACACAGGCACACACCTGCACTATACAGACAACAATGTTACGCAGCACACACAGAACTTCTCATCAACTCAGAGTCGTGGGCACACAGGAACTTTGCAGAAATAAAAGAACTTTCAGGGTTGAAATCGAGTCTCATCAAAACCTTCCCAGAGGTTCACTGAGTGTGTGGTTGAGCTGCCAAGGATCTGTCCTGTCAGTTGGCTTTGTGGTGTTGTTACAATAGGTTTCTCGTGTGACCCTCTGTATTCTGTAAACCCCGTATTGTAAATTGTATTTAAGTGCTCCTGGACGCTACCACGCATGAAGGGTGCAACTTAATGCAAGTTGTTGTTGTTATTCATTACCTCGGCACCAGCACTGCGCCCTAATGGCATATGGCTCAAAATACTCTCCAAACACAGGGGGAAACCCAGCGTTGCCCCACTGGGCACCTTTCAGTCTTCATGTGAACACAGTTTTAACACTTCAGACATCTATAGGAAGTGATGCTAAACTTACACCTATCAGCCCCCCCAGGAGTGACCCCTTATTGTCCTGACATGAAAGGCGCTTTACAAATGCCATTTCGTATTGTATTTTACCCCAAACAAATTATTTGTGTTCAAACTTCTGCAGATTTACTCACCCTGAAAGTTGGGGAAAACTCTAATTAATGCATGTTTTTTCTAGTCTCTCTCCCCCCACCCGATCAAGTTGATCTTTAGCAAAAGAAACCTGTGTGAACCACAAAACCATGTATTTTAAAATGTAACCGCCTGCTCTTCCTGCCTCCACCCACTGATCATATCCGCCTTGTACCAGACCCATCACAGGTTGTCTCAAACATGCATCTTTATGGAAGCTTCTCTCACCGTAATCACCAGCACAGCGAGAGCCAGCCTTTGCTCTACCGTAAACCCCAGTCACTTCAGCCGGTTACACCATCAACAAGAGATTATTGGAATGGCCACAAAAAGCCAGAGAAAATTACTGTTTGTTTCACAACATTTGCTGCCTAGCAAAGAGTTTAGTAAGTTTGTCACAAATAACCATAAAGCCTCTCTGTTTTCCATATTAATGAAGACACGTTTTAAACAGAATGGTCTTTTCAAAATGTTAAACATTTACTTAATTGTTTTTTTGAGCTGATCACAGTGACATGCTCGGTTTCCATTTTTTTTTGGTGGGGGAGGTGTTTGTCAGCATCCAGCTCTCCCCTCAGTCATGCAGGGCAGGTCCTCAACAATGTGACTCACATTATGAAAACTATTGGAAAAGTCTCTCTGGTGTCTTGGCCAACAATTCATCAAATAAACATTGGTCACTCCCGTGCTGTTTGTGGGGCACTGCTCTATGCAAATCGTTTGCCTCCAAAAGGGCAAAACAAAACATACAGTCACTACATTTTATGGTACATCCTGTGAAACGTTTTAAAATGTCGTCACAATGTGAAAGGCATCACCACCAAATGCAAAGATTATCATTATTTTCTAGCATCCCAGTTGATTCTCCCAGATTACCTTCAAGGGCAGTGAATCCCACCTTCTCACCTCCCTTTGGGTGAATCATCTCACTTTTAGCTCTTAGACTCATACCTCACACAACAAACTTTGCTATTTAATTCTCCCTTAAAACTATCTTGTTTATTTAATGTCAGAGCAATGGTTAAAACATGCGGGTTGGAAGGATGTTTCTCAAGAGGACAAAAACCACCAAACATCGCCCAGCACCCATCTCTGGCTGAAACGTTACTGGTGTTTGATCTTGACGGTTTCCAAAGGAAATGATTCTCTGACTTCATGTTGGATTAATTGTGTGAATAAATCAAAAGTGGCCGTGACACAAAATGGATGAATTTCCCATTTCAGGCAAATGACGAGAGACCAGCGATCAATTCACTTCAATTTCAAATAGAAACACAAAGCATAAACTTCTATTTACACAAACTGAACACGCACGCAAGCCTTTAAACTATAAACAAAACTACAGCACAAAGCTATTCAAATGTAACCAAATAGAGCACTGTACGTGAGTTACAGATTCCTGCGCTTTGGTGGGACCGGGGGAAGGGCTGAAATGACAGAAACTTGTCTAATCTCTAAATGCTACGAAAGGCCTTTATTTTTTGAAGTTGTATCAGTGCCTGAGTGGGACCGACAATGACATGTTCATTCACCATGTGCGGAAAACTGCTGCTCGCAATCGGCTATCGCATTTCGCCTGCAAAATACACAGTCACTCCACTTTACAGTATATCCTGTGAGGCGCTTTGAGACGTCTCAAAGACGTGATAAGGCGCTGTGTCAAATGCAAAGATTATTATTATTATTATTATGATTATTAGACTGTCTGTGAAGTTGGTTTTACAGTTGGAATCGCCTAAGAAATCTAAACTCGCCGTTAACTGGCGGCCACAAGGTGTCCGTCCTGGGGTTCAGTATAAAACAAACCCACCGCAGGGCTCAGACCAACACAGACACCAAACACTCTTAATTCATTAAAAAAACTCCGGAGGCGATTCGAAACCCCAAATTGCTGAGCAAACAGCCAACTGCTGGTCAGGCAGTAGTTTTATGGTGGAAATATTATTTGAATGTAAAACCCCGAGGAATGATCATCATCAGGTGGTTTGAAGGCTCGAGTTATGGCCACCGGACTGGGGGCAGACAGACAGACACACAGACACACAGACAGACACACAGACAGACAGACAGACACACAGACAGACAGACAGACAGACAGACACACAGACACACAGACAGACACACAGACAGACAGACAGACACACAGACACACAGACAGACACACAGACAGACACACAGACAGACAGACACACAGACAGACACACAGACAGACACACAGACACACAGACAGACAGACACACAGACAGACAGACACACAGACAGACAGACACACAGACAGACAGACAGACAGACAGACAGACAGACACACAGACACACAGACACACAGACACACACAGACAGACACACAGACAGACACACAGACAGACACACAGA
Source organism: Callorhinchus milii (assembly GCF_018977255.1). Classification (NCBI taxonomy): domain Eukaryota; kingdom Metazoa; phylum Chordata; class Chondrichthyes; order Chimaeriformes; family Callorhinchidae; genus Callorhinchus; species Callorhinchus milii. The sequence goes on along the minus strand of NW_024704768.1, from coordinate 416,247 downwards.
CAGACACACAGACAGACACACAGACAGACAGACAGACACACAGACAGACAGACACACAGACAGACAGACACACAGACACACAGACAGACACACAGACAGACAGACAGACATACAGACACACAGACACACAGACAGACACACACACAGACACACAGACACACAGACAGACACACAGACAGACACACAGACAGACACACAGACAGACACACAGACAGACAGACACACACACAGACAGACACACACACAGACAGACACACACACAGACAGACACACACACAGACAGACACACAGACAGACAGACACTGACCCACTCACCCTCGATGCGAGTGACCATGTCCCTGATGGTGGTCCGGAGTGTCGGGTCCGAGACGCGGTCCAGTAATCTGTAGATGTTGTAGACGTTCGGTTGGACATTCTCGAAGCGCTGAATCTCATTGCGAATCGCCGCGGAGTTCGGGAACGGCTTCTTCACACTCATCCTCGGAGGCTGTGGCGCTGCCCTGTGCTGGTGACTGCAGGAGCCCAGGGCTGCCCCATACTGCTCACACTCACTCTCACACTCACACACTCACTCACTCACTCACACTCACTCTCTCACACTCACTCACTCACTCACTCACTCTCTCACACTCACTCACACTCACTCACACTCACTCTCACTCACTCACTCACTCACTCTCTCACACTCACTCACTCACTCACACTCACTCACTCACTCACACTCACTCACACTCACTCTCACTCACTCTCTCACACTCACACTCACTCACACTCACTCACTCACACTCACTCACACTCACTCACTCTCTCACACTCACTCTCTCACACTCACTCACTCACTCACACTCACTCTCTCACACTCACTCTCTCACACTCACTCACTCACACACTCACTTACACACTCACACTCACTCTCACACTCACTCACTCTCACACTCACACTCTCTCACTCACACTCTCTCACACTCTCTCACTCACACTCTCTCACACTCTCTCACTCACACTCTCTCACTCACACTTACACACTCACTCACACTCTCTCACTCACACTTACACACTCACTCACTCACACTCACTTACACACTCACTCACACTCACTCTCTCACACTCACACACTCACTTACACACTCACTCTCACACACTCACTTACACACTCACTCACACTCTCTCAATCACTCACACTCACCAGGACCTGTGCCAGAGGGAGACAGAGAGGGAGAGGGTAAAGTTTGATAAAAGTCACTGTGTTTCAGTGTTTGCCGTTAACTTTCCGTTTGTATCACTATCACTTCCGCAAACTCCGCACCTGAGCCCTGAGCCCCTCCCCCTCAGCCCCTCCCCTCAGCCCCGCCCTCCAGCCCCGCCCCTCAGCCCCGCCCTCCAGCCCCGCCCCTTAGCCTTCAGCCCCGCCCTTCAGCCCTCAGCCCCGCCCCTCAGCCCCGCCTCCAGCCCCGCCCTCAGCCTTCAGCCCCGCCCTTCAGCCCTCAGCCCCGCCCCTTCAGCCCCGCCCCTCAGCTCCGTCCCTGAGCCCCGCCCCCCTCACACTCACACACACCCACACACACTCACATAAACACTCAGTCACACACATTCACACACTCACTCACTCATCCACCCACAACAACAACAACAACAACAACAAGATTCCATTTATAAAGCGCCTTTCACGTCAGGAGGACGTCCCGAGGCTCTGCACAGTTGGGTCGGGACCCGAGCATTGGGGGGAAATGATCAGGGTGAGGGGAGGGAAGGGAGGGAGTGAGGAGGGGGCAAATGGTTAGGGTGAGGGGAGGGAAGGGAGGGAGCGAGGAGGGGGGAAATGGTGAGGGGAGGGAAGGGAGGGGGCGAGGAGGGGGGAAATGGTCAGGGTGAGAGGAGGGAAGGGAGGGAGCGAGGAGGGGGGAAATGGTCAGGGTGAGGGGAGGGAAGGGAGGGAGCGAGGAGGGGGGAAATGGTCAGGGTGAGGGGAGGGAAGGGAGGGAGCGAGGAGGGGGAAGAGAGTCGAGAGTGGAGCTGAAGGCTGAAGGTCAAAGAGAAAGGTCTTGAGACCGGCCCTGAAGGAGGAAAGGGAGGAAGCGGCGAAGGCACTGGGGATGGAGTTCCAGAGCCTCGGGGCTGAGAGGCTGAAGGCCACCGATGGTCGGGCGGTTGGGGCGGGGGACGTGGAGCAGACCGGAGCCGGAGGAACGGAGGGTACGGGCAGGTAGGTAGGGGGATAGTAGGTCGGAGAGGTAGGAGGGAGTGAGGCCGTGAATGGCCTTATAGGTGAGGATGAGGATCTTGAAATCAATCCTCTGGGGGATGGGGAGCCAGTGGAGGCGAGCGAGGGCGAGGGTGAGGGCGAGGGTGAGGGCGAGGGTGAGGGCGAGGGCGAGGGTGAGGGTGAGGGCGAGGGTGGGAGTGATGTGGTCGCGGTGTCTGGTGCGGGACAGTACACGAGCTGCAGAGTTCTGAATGACCTGCAGTGTGGAGGGAGGGCCGGGAAGGCCGACGAGGAGAGAGTTCCCATAGTCCAGCCTTGAGGTGACAAAGGTGTGGACCAGAGTTTCAGCCGCGTGAGGGGTGAGGTAGTGCCGTAGTCTGGCGATGTTCCGGAGGTGATGGAAGGCGGTGCCAGTTGTGGTGCGGATGTGAGGGAGAAAGGACAGCTCAGGGTCGAACAGAAGCCCGAGGTTCCTGACTGGCTTTGAGAGGTGGAGAGTGCGGCCTTGGATGCTGATGGTGTCAGCGCCTGAGGTGCGGAGGCGCTGACGTGAGCCAATCAGGAGGGCCTCGGTTTTTCGCACGTTGAGCTGAAGAAAGTTGTCTCTCGTCCAGGACTCGATGTCGGACAGACAGCTGTCAGGACATCGGTGGTCGTGGAGTTGAGAGTAGAGGAGGAAAGGTAGAGTTGGGTGTCATCCGCATACATGTGGAAGTTAACTCCATGTCTGCGGATGATGTCACCACAGGGGGAGCATATAGAGGGTGAAGAGGAGGGGACCGAGGACAGAGCCCTGAGGGACACCACATGAGACAGTGCGGGGGGTGGAGGAGAAGCCATTTGTCGAGACAAAGTGAAGACGGTGGGAGAGGTACGACCTAAACCACTCAAGGACAGTGCCTTGAAGGTTGAGGTGGGAGGACAAGCGGTGGAGGAGGATAGCGTGGTCGACCGTATCGAATGCTGCCGATAGGTCGAGGAGGACGAGGAGACAGAGGGAGCCCTGGTCACAGATGGTCAGGATATCATTGGTGACCTTGACCAGGGCAGTTTCTGTGCTATGGGCAGCACGGAAACCTGACTGAAGGGGTTCGAAAAGTGAATGGGTGGAAAGGAAAGAGCGCAGTTGGGAGGCGACAACTCTTTCCAGGACCTTGGAGAGAAAGGGGAGGTTGGAGATGGGCCGGTAGCTTGATAGCTGCGACGCATCAAGGGAGGGTTTTTTCAGGGTGGGCGTGATGGTGGCAGTTTTTAAGGGAATGGGGACAGAGCCAGAGGAGAGGGACAGGTTGATGATGTCGGTGATATGTGGGGCAAGAAAGTGGAGCTGGGAGATAAGGAGTGGAGTGGGGATGGGGTCAAGGGAGCAGGTGGTTGGTTTTAGGGATAGGATGAGTTTGGTGACAGAGGGTGGGGAAACGGGTACAAAGGTGTGTAGGGGAGGATGGGTAGGAGTCGGACTGTGGGAGGAGGGGGTGGGGGGTTGGTGGATGTTGGAGGGGAAGTGACCGCGGAGCGAATTCCCTTGATCTTGGATTCAAGGAAATCCAGCATCTCCTCGCAGTGAAGGTTGGAGGAGATGACCTGCGCGGGGTGGCGGGGGGGACGGAGGAGTCGGGTTGTGGTGGAAAACAGTAGCCTGGGGTTGTTCTTCGCCTCCAGGATTATCCTGGAGTAGAAGGACGACTTGGCCGAGGCTAGAGTGGAGCGGTAAATTTTGAGGAGGTCCAGCCAGATTTGTCGGTGGACCGTTAGGCCAGATTTGACACAGGTGCGTTCAGCGGCCCGCACCTGGCTTTTCAGTGAGCGGAGGTGGGTGGTGTACCAGGGGGAGGAGCGGGAGTAGGAGACAGTGCGGGAAGTGATGGGGGCAAGAGTATCGAGTGTGGAGGAGAGGGTATTGTGGAGGAGGGAGAGAGGAGAAGAGGGGTCGGTGAGGGTTGAAGGCCAGAGGGAGAGGAGTTCAGAGGACTCCAAGGCATCGGTTAGGGATTGTGGGGGTAACTTCTTCCAAGGGCGGTAGAAGATGGTGGTGGGTCTGGTGGAGGTGGGGAGGGGGGTGGAGGTGGTGAAGGAGATGAAGTAGTGGTCAGAGATGGCCTTGTCGGTAATAGTGACATCCGAGACACTGAGGCCCCGGGTGATCACCAAATCGAGTGGGTGGCCGTGACTGTGAGTGGGGGAGTTTATGTGGAGGGAGAGGTTGAGTGAGGAGAGCAGGGAAGAGAAGTCTGTGGAGATGGAGCAGGAGGGGGTGAAGTGCAGGTTAAAGTCGCCCAGGATGATGAGGCGATCAGAGCAGAGGCAAAGAGATGTGAGGAGTGTTGAAATATCAGAGATGAAGGTGGGAGAGGTTTTAGGGGGCCGGTAGAGGAGGAGGATTTTAAGGGAGAGGAATGAGGGGTGGGAGAGGGTGAGGTGTTCAAAGGAGGGGAAAGAGCCAGTGGAGTAGGGGGAGAGGGCAAGTGGTGTCCTTGAGATAAGGGCTACACCACCGCCACGGCGGTTGGGGCGAGGGATGTGGTGGGAGGTGTAGCCGGGTGGTGTGGCCTCCGTGAGGGGGAAGGTGTCGCCTGGGGTGAGCCAGGTTTCCATTAAGGCCATGATGTCAACGCTCTCATCAAGGATGATGTCACTTGTCTGTGGTGCAGGACTGGAGTTGGTTCACAGTCAAGGCTGAGGCTGCAGCCCTATCCCGGAAAGACTAAGCTTCTCCGATGATGGAGGGACCTGGAATAGATGTTAAACTGATGTCCTGTCTGACAGCCCAGAGGAACATTGAAAATATCATTGGCGATATTGGAAATAATAAGAGAGTTTCTCCCAGTGTCTCCCAGGGGAATTGTAATTCACTTTTCCATAAATAAACTTGACACCAATTACTCGGGAAGTGTTTCGGGTGTTTCGCCCACAAAATATAGTCAATTCAAGGCTTAGTCTTCCAGTCCCGCCTCAAAACCCTCCTCTTCGACCATGCCATCGGCCACCATCGGCCACCCCCCCTTCCCCTCTCCTCCCCTCTCCCCCCCTGATCCCAGCTTGGATCTGAAATGCTATCACTATCCAGTGCCTTGGGACGTCCTCCCGACGTGAAAGGCACTATACACATGTAATCTTCTTGTTATTATTATAATCACTGAGTCCTGTATCAAATGCCCGGATCATTGGTTTATAAGTTTTCTATATACTGTATTTATATTAAGTCTGCATTGTGGCCCATGTCATTGGTGAATTTGTAGTTGTATTTACGTAACATATCTAATTTGCTGTTTGTGGGAATTTGCAGACGCAGATTAGCTGACGCATTTGCCTCCAAATACAACATTGACTACACTTCAAACTAACTCATTGAGTGCAGCATCCTGAGGCATTTTGACTTGATAAGACACGGTATCAAATGCAAGGATCGTTCTGCATGTCGTGTGCTGGTCTGTGTGGGACAAACTGTAGGATCTCTTGGGGTCAGTGTTAACAAGTGTGATTAGAGGAAGGCAGTAATGCCTCAGCTACTAATCTCTGACTTTGTACCGTGTCTGACCTTTGTTCCCCTCTGTAGGGCTGTGGCCACTGATGAGGCATCAATGTTCTGAAATAACAGAACGTCACAGCAAAGAAACACGTGTCCACCCAGTCACCGCTGATGTTTTTCAAAAAAATAAAATAATTTTAAAAAAATTAATATAAAATTGGATCACTCAATCCACGACTGTTTGTGGGATGCTGCTGTGTGCAATTGGCTGCTGAGTTTAGCTGACAAAGTATAGTCAATTCACTTTACAGTATATTCTATGCAGCACTTTGAGACGCCTCGAAGATGCGATGAGGCGCGATATCAAATGTAAGGATTATTATTATTATGTACCACCATCTTAATCCCACTCTCCTCGTCCGCTAGTTCCTTTAATATCCGTCCTCTTTTTCAACAGTTTATCTAATTCCCACATAAAAGAACTGATGGACTGTTCTTCGAGTAATGTTTGTGCTAGAGAATTCTACGTATCAACGCCTCTTTTTTAAGACATATTTCCAATCTCCTGTTTCATTCTTTTTGACATTATCATACACTTGCAACCACTATATTTACTGACCAGAGGAAGTCACAAAATAAATTGCATTTTTATAGCACCTTATCATGTTGAACATCTCCAAGCTTTGCAGTAATTCCTGTGAGCAGATGTGCAGAAAAGGGTGCTCAGTGAGAGATTATAAACGTAACCATGTAAAAGATGATTGCTTGCCACCTCCTGGCAGGCTGGAGCAAGAGAAGAATTCTGAAAATCAGTGGAATATTATAATAATGCTTGTGTTTGATATCCACACCTATAATGTCAGCAACAACAACAACAACAAGATTCCATTTATAGAGCGCCTTTCACGTCGGGAGGACGTCCCAAGGCGCTGCGCAGTTGGGTCAGGACCCGAGCAGTGGGGAAATGGTCAGGGTGAGGGGAGGGAAGGGAGGGAGCGAGGAGGGGGGAAATGGTCAGGGTGAGGGGAGGAAGGGAGGGAGTGAGGAGGGGGTAGAGAGTCAAGAGGAGAGCTGAAGGCTGAAGGTCAAAGAGAAAGGTCTTGAGACCGGCCTTGAAGGAGGAAAGGGAGGAGGCGGCGAAGGCACTGGGGATAGAGTTCCAGAGCCTCGGGGCTGAGAGGCTGAAGGCCACCGATGGTCGGGCGGTTGGGGCAAGGGACGTGGAGCAGACCGGAGCCGGAGGAACGGAGGGTACGGGCAGGTAGGTAGGGGGATAGTAGGTCGGAGAGGTAGGAGGGAGCGAGGCCGTGAATGGCCTTGTAGGTGAGGATGAGGATCTTGAATTCGATCCTCTGGGGGATGGGGAGCCAGTGGAGGTGAGCGAGGGCGAGGGTGAGGGCGAGGGTGGGAGCGAGGGTGAGGGTGAGGGCGAGGGTGGGAGTGATGTGGGCGCGGTGTCTGGTGCGGGACAGTACACGAGCTGCAGAGTTCTGAATGACCTGCAGTGTGGAGGGAGGGCCGGGAAGGCCGACGAGGAGAGAGTTACCATAGTCCAGCCTTGAGGTGATAAAGGCGTGGACCAGAGTTTCAGCCGCGTGAGGGGTGAGGTAGTGCCGTAGTCTGGCGACATTCCGGAGGTGATGGAAGGCGGTGCCAGTTGTGGTGCGGATGTGGGGAAGAAAGGACAGCTCAGGGTCGAACAGAACCCCGAGGTTCCTGATGGCTTTGAGAGGTGGAGAATGCGGCCTTGGATGCTGATGCTGTCAGCGCCTGAGGTGCGGAGGCGCTGACGTGAGACAATCAGGAGGGCCTCAGTTTTGCGCACGTTGAGCTGAAGAAAGTTGTCTCTCGTCCAGGACTCGATGTCGGACAGGGAGGCTGTCAGGACATCGGGGGTCGTGGAGTTGAGGGTAGAGAAGGAAAGGTAGAGTTGGGTGACATCCGCATACATATGGAAGTTAACCCCATGTCTGTGGACGATGTCACCACAGGGGGAGCATATAGAGGGAGAAGAGGAGGGGATTGAGGACAGAGCCCTGAGGGATACCGCATGAGACAGTGCGGGGGGTGGAGGAAAAGTCGTTTGTGGAAGCAAAGTGAAGACTGTGGGAGAGATACGACCTAAACCACTCAAGGACAGGGCCTTGAAGGTTGAGGTGGGAGGACAAGCGCTGGAGGAGGATAGCGTGGTCGACCGTATCGAATGCTGCCGATAGGTCGAGGAGGACGAGGAGGCAGAGGGAGCCTTGTCGCAGATGGTCAGGATGTCATTGGTGACCTTGACCAGGGCAGTTTCTGTGCTATGGGCAGCACGGAAACCCAACTGAAGGGGTTCGAATAATGAATGGGTGGAGAGGAAAGAGCGCAGCTGGGAGGCGACGACTCTTTCAAGGACCTTGGACAGGAAGGGGAGGTTGGAGATGGGTCGGTAGCTTGATAGCTGCGACGCATCAAGGGAGGGTTTTTTCAAGGTGGGAGTGATGGTGGCAGTTTTGAGGGAAATGGGAACAGAGCCACAGGAGAGGGACAGGTTGACGATGTCGGTGATATGTGGGGCAAGGAAGTGGAGCTGGGAGATAAGGAGTGGAGTGGGGATGGGGTCCAGTGAGCAGGTGGTGGGTTTCAGGGAGAGGATGAGGTTGGTGACAGAGGGTGTGGAAACGGGTTCGAAGGTGTGTAGGGGAGGATGGGTAGGAGTCGGAGTGTGGGAGGGAAGGGGTGGGGGTGGGTGGCAGTTGGAGGGGCAGTGACCGCGGAGCGGATTCCCTTGATTTTGGATCAAATCTGAAGATGATTGCTGTCAATGTACTGACTGGTATTTACACTTAGCCCCTGCCCCTGCCCTGAATATTATCTTGATTGAGTTCAGATAATTCAGCACAGACGAGAGATGGACCTTTGGTCTGTAAGGGTTTGCACCGTGCAGTGTGCACAGCTACTTGGCAACTCAGGATTTCTATAGCTCAGGAATGATTTTGAAACGGTTAAAACTTAATTTCTAACGTTGGATATTTGTAAAGCAGCAAGGAACTGATTAAGCAAAATAACATTTGATAATGAATTCTCTCTCTCCCCCCCCACCCCCAACCCCGCCAATCCCCACCTGAGAAATGAGTGTCCTGATAACAAAGTACAGCCTTAGAGTTTATGACGAGCTCATAAAAATTCCTGCTCAAAAGGCCTTGGTTTCACTTAACCTTAAAATCGGCTTTTTGTTTTAATTCTTGGTGGTGTGTTATTTTGTTTGCAATTATAAGCTGTCCTGATATTAACTTAAAGGTTTCTAAAGGGTGTTTTAGTAGGTTCCAAGGTTTACTTAGTTTCTTCTAAAACACATTTGTACATTGGATCTGATAATGTTTTCGGGCGTATCCTGTTATAATAATCCTTGCATTCAATGTCGAGACTATTTTCATGGCAAACATGGGACTCTCAGTCTGGTCTGAATACTCTTGAGCATGATGCTGGGTTTATAACACAATTTTATATTTATGCAGCGCCTTTCACGCCGGAAGGACATCTCAACGTGCTGGACATTGTTTGATGGGCACCCAAGCTGGGGTGGGAGCCAAGGAAGGGGGGTGGGGGGTGGGGGGGGTTGGGAGTTGAGGTGCAATCAAAGAGGTACGGCTTGAGAACGTGTTTTGCATGTGGCTTAGTTAGCTATTACATTAGAATACATTAGAATATTCAGCACAGAAAGAGGCCATTCGGCCCAACTGGTCTATGCCGGTGTTTATGCTCCACATGAGTCTCCTCCTGCCCTTCAAGCATAACCTTCTATTCCTCTCTCCCTCATGTACCTCTCCAGCTTCCCCTTAAATACATCTGTGCTATTTGCCTCAACAACTCCTTGTGGAGCATGTTCCACATTCCCACTACTCTCTATGTGAAGAAATTTCTTCTAACTTCCCTATTTGATCTGTTTGTGACTATTTGATATTGATGGCCCTGGTTTTGGTCTCCCCCACAAGTGAAAACATCTTCCCTATGTCGACCCTATCCAAACCTATCATCATTTTAAAGACCTCTATCAGGTCACCACTTACCCTCCTCTTTTCAAGAGAAGAGTCCAAGTATGTTCAGCGCCTTGGGACGTCCTCCTGACGTGAAAGGCGCTTTATAAATGGAATCTTGTTGTTGTTGTTGTTCAGCCTTTCCTGATAGGTATAACCTCTCAGTTCTGGGATCATCCTTGTGAATCTCCTTTGCATCCTCTCCAGTGCCTCTACATCCCTTCTATAATGTGGGGACCAGAACTGCACACAGTATTCTAAGTGTAGTCTGATCAAGGTTCTATAGCAGTTTACCATAATTTCCCTGCCTTTCATTTCTATCCCTCCAGAAATGAACCCCAAAGCCTGGTTTGCTTTTTTATGGCCTTATTAACCTGGGTTGCTACTGTTAGTGAATTGTGTATGTGTACCCCTCGGCCCCTTTGCTCCTCTTCCCCATTTAGAGTTTTGTTTTCCAGGATGTATGCGACTTCCTTATTCCTTCTACCAAAATGTACCAGCTCACACATTTCTACATTGAAATGCATTTGCCATTTAAATGCCCATTCAGCAAGTTTATTGATGTCTTGCTGTAATTTGTTGCCGTCCTCCTCTATATTAACTACTCCCCCCAATTTGGTATCGACTGAAAAATTTTAAATTGTACTGCTGATTCCAGAGTCCAAAGCATTAATGTATATTGTGGACCACAGTGGGTCCCAAATCCCGATCCTTGTGGAACACTACTGCCCACCCCCTGCCAGCCACTCTCTGAGTAGCCTCCTCTGTTTTGTAACGAGCTTGCTGTCCATTCTGCTATTTCCCCCTGACTCCATATGCTCTGACCTTATTCATTAGTCTATTATGTGGTACCTTATCGAACGCCTTTTCGAAATCTAAATATAATACATCTACCATATTCCCCTTGGCTACTCTTTCTGTTACCCCTTCAAATAATTCAATGAGGTTGGTCAAGCAAGCCCTTCCTTTTTTTGTCCTAGTTTTTACTCTGGTTGTGTTAGCTGTTGTCCTAGTTACTATTCTTTTAGTTTGGTTCAGTTACCTTTCACTTTTACTCTCTCAGTATTTAAAGTGTTTTACTTTCTCAGTAGCTCTCTCTTGTCTGAGTCAGAAGATTGTGGGTTCAAGTCCTACTTTGGGATTGGGTGCGACGTTGGAGGTGCCATCCTTTGGAGGTCCCGCCTGCCTTTTTAGGTGGACGTTAAAGATCCCACAGCGCTTTTCGAAAAGAGAAGGCAGTTTCTCCTGGTGTCCTGGCCAACAATCCCCAGATAAAATCAGTCCATGGCTACTTGTGGAAACATTGCTGTGTGCAAATTGGCCGCTGAGCTCGGCCACAGAATGCAGTCACTTCACGTAAATCCTATGAAGCATAGTGACTGTGAAGTGCTTTGGCCGGATGTGAAAGGCTCTACGCCAAATCTCAGAATTATTATTATAATTATAATATTATTATTATAAACCCAATCCTTGAGTCATCGACCTGAAACATTGACTTACTTTCCTCTCTCCATAGATGCTGCCTGACCTGCTGTGTGTTCCCAGAGACTTTGGTTTCTATTCCAGATTCCCTGCATCTGCTGAGCTCAATTGAGCACTGGCTGTCCTGGGCTGCAGCGGGAAGCACAATAGTTTTCACAAAACATTTTATAGAAATATTTATTATAAAGGAAAATTATTTATTATTAAGGCTGCTGCGTTTTGCCAACAAAACACACAGTCACTACGCTTCACTGTATATCCTGTGAAGCGCTTTGAGATGTCTCAAAGACGGGATCAGGCTCTTTATCAAAATGCTATAAAAATTATTATTAGTGTTATTTATTATATTGTTATTAAATCGTGATTACTAATGATTATCATTATTTTTTATATTATTCTTATAATGATATTATTGTATGATATTATAATTATTTATTATATTATTATAATTATTTTTGTTATATTATAATAAATCATTGCATTATTTTTATTATATTATTTTATATTAATGTATTATTTTTATTATATTATCATTGTATTATATTATTGTATTATCTTTATTATATCATTATAATTATATTATTTTATCATATTATTATATATTATTGTATTATTTTCATATTATTTTATTATATTATAATTGTATTATAATTATATTATTGTATTATACTATAATTATATTATTTTATTATAATTATATTATTGTATTATATTATAATTATATTATTATGTTATAATTATATTATTATATATTATTATATTATTTTATTATAATTATATAATTGTATTATTTTTATTTGATGTATTGTAATTTGATGACTTGGAGCTCGGGCTCTGATCAGCCAATAGGAAGCCCCAACCGCAGGGGCGGGTCCTGGCAGCGGCGGCCAATGAGAGAGGCGGCGGGTGATTGACGGCGGAGGAGAGCCAATGGGAGCGCTGGGCTCCCGGCGCTGACGTCACACGGGCCGGGGCCGGGGCCGGGAAACGGGACGTGCGGATAAACGGCGACAAAGATGGTGTGCGGCGGCTTCACCTGTTCCAGGAACGCGCTGATCGCCTTAAACGTTGTGTACTTCGTAAGTGAAATCGGGGGGAGACAGAGAGAGGCCGAGGCTGCCCCCCCCCCCCACACACCGCCCCCCCCCACACACCGCCCCCCCCCACACACCGCCCCCACCCCCCCCCACCCCCCCACACACCGCCCCCCCCCCCCACACACCGCCCCCCCCACCCACCGTCCCCCCCCCACACCGCCCCCCCACCACCGCCCCCCCCCCCGCCCCCCCACCCCCACACCGCCCCCCCCCACACACCGCCCCACCCGCCCCCCCCACCCCCACACCGCCCCCCCCACACACCGCCCCCCCCCCAACACACCGCCCCCCCCCACCCCCACACCGCCCCCCACACCCCCCCCACACCGCCCCCCCCACCCCCACACCGCCCCCCCACCCCCACACCGCCCCCCCACACCGCCCCCCCCCCCACACCGCCCCCCCACCCCCCCCACACCGCCCCCCCCCACACACACACACCCCCCCCACACACCGCCCCCCCCCCACACACCGCCCCCCCCCACACACCGCCCCCCCCACCCCCACACCGCCCCCCCCCCCACACCGCCCCCCCCACCCCCACACCGCCCCCCCACCCCCACACCGCCCCCCCCCACACACCGCCCCCCCACACACCGCCCCCCCCCACACACCGCCCCCCCCACCCCCACAGCGCCCCCCCGCCCCCCCACACACCGCCCCCCCCCCCCACCGCCCCCCCCCCCACACCGCCCCCCCACACACACCGCCCCCCCACACCACACCGCCCCCCCCCACACACCGCCCCCCCCACACACCGCCCCCCCCACACACCGCCCCCCCCCACCCCCCGCCCCCCCCCCCCCCCACACACCGCCCCCCCCCACCCCACACACACCGCCCCCCCCCACACCGCCCCCCCACCCCCCCCCACACCGCCCCCCCACCCACCCCCCCCACACCGCCCCCCCACCCACCCCCACACCGCCCCCCACCCACCCCCCCCACACCGCCCCCCCACCCACCCCCCCCCCCCCACCCCCCCCCCCCACACCGCCCCCCCACCCACCCCCCCCCCCCCACACCGCCGCCCCCCCCCCACCCGCCTGGGGAGACAACATGCCTCAAAAACACCACATTCATCCTTTTATTCTTCAACTCATCCCGGAGGGGGAGAGAGAGGGAGAGGGGGGGGGGGAGGGGGAGAGGGGAGGGGGGGAGGGGGAGGGGGGGAGAGGGGAGGGGAGGGGGGGGGAGGGGAGGGGGGAGAGGGGAGGGGGGGAGAGGGAGGGGGGGGAGGGGGAGGGGGGGAGAGGAGAGGGGGCGGTGCTCACACCAGCACTGGCCCTGGGCCGCACCACCTGACCCTGAGGCTGCAGTAGGAACCACAATAGTTTTCACAAAACAATTTATTGTAATATTTATTATGAGGCAAACTGTGGGGGTGTGTGGGGTGTGTGTGTGGGGAGGGGTGTGTGTGGGGGGGTGTGGAGGGTGTGTGTGGGGGTGTGGGGAGGGTGTGTGTGGGGGTTGGGGAGGGGGGAGGGGTGTGTGTGGGGGGGTGTGGAGGGTGTGTGTGGGGGGTGGGGAGGGGGGAGGGGTGTGTGTGGGGGGGTGGGGAGGGGGGTGTGTGGGGAGGGGTGTGTGTGGGGGGTGGGGGGGGGTGTGTGGGGAGGGGTGTGTGTGGGGGTGGGGAGGGGGTGTGTGGGGAGGGGTGTGTGTGGGGGGTGGGGAGGGGTGTGTGGGGAGGGGTGTGTGTGGGGGTGGGGAGGGGTGTGTGGGGAGGGGTGGGGGGGGGGTGGGGGGGGGTGGGGAGGGGTGTGTGGGGAGGGGTGTGTGTGGGGGGTGGGGAGGGGTGTGTGGGGAGGGGTGTGTGGGGTGTGTGTGGGGGGGTGGGGAGGGGTGTGTGGGGGGTGTGGGGAGGGGTGTGTGTGGGGGTGGGGAGGGGTGTGTGGGGGGGTGGGGGGTGTGTGTGGGGAGGGGTGTGTGTGGGGGTGGGGGGGTGTGGGGAGGGGTGTGTGGGGGGTGGGGAGGGGTGTGTGGGGAGGGGGTGTGTGGGAGGGGTGGGGAGGGGTGTGTGTGGGGGTGGGGAGGGGGAGGGGTGTGTGGGGGTGTGGGAGGGGTGTGTGTGGGGGTGTGGGGAGGGGTGTGTGTGGGGGTGGGGAGGGGGAGGGGTGTGTGTGGGGGGTGGGGAGGGGGGTGTGTGGGGAGGGGTGTGTGTGGGGGGTGGGGAGGGGTGTGTGGGGAGGGGTGTGTGGGGTGTGTGTGGGGGTGTGTGGGGGGTGTGTGTGTGGGGGTGGGGAGGGGTGTGTGGGGGGGGTGGGGAGGGGTGTGTGGGGGGGGGTGTGTGGGGAGGGGGTGGTGTGTGGGGGGGGTGTGGGGAGGGGTGTGTGGTGGGGGGGGTGTGTGGGGAGGGGTGTGTGGGGGGTGGGGAGGGGTGTGTGTGGGGGGTGGGGAGGGGTGTGTGGGGAGGGGTGTGTGTGGGGGGTAAATGGCTGCTTTCTGTGTTGCCTATTTTGCCCGAAGTAAAGTAGGTAAATGCTGGGAATGTGGGGAACACAAACAGAAAATGGTGCAGATCCGAGTCAGTTGGGGGTCAAAGCAGCTTTTGAGATTGGGAGTGACAGACGGACGGGGACTCGGAGCAGCTGAGAGCCCGGACCCCGCCCCGTAACACAGGACAGGGGCGACTCAAGGAAAAGGCTGAGATTGTAAGAAGCTGCTGCTGCAGGACAGTGGTCGTGTAACGCTGTTACACAGTTGGTTTGTGAATAAACTACAAGGGATAAAACATCTGCAGGAAGGTGTCAACATTCTGCTGCAACTTGTGCTTTTGGAATATGCCAAACTGGGAGGGAAATGGGAGCCAAGGCGATTTTATATCCTGTATTCAAATGTATTAAACAACTAACCAGCAGGTGAAGGGTTACTAGTTACTGTGGGTAAATTGGCACCGCTAATAACCTGCATACATTGGAGATCATGGGACTGTTTCAAAGGAATGATTCATCGCTTGAGTTCAGTTAAAGGTAAATCCCTCAAGGTTTCCTCTGGTGGGTTACGGTTTAGGAGCCGGTGTCACTGCCTTGGAATGTGTAAAAGAGACTGTGTTCTCTCCTAAGGGAATAACTCCTGGTCTCTGTACAATCAGAGAAAGTTACAGCTCAGGAGGAGGCCATTTGGCCTTTCTCGTCTGTACTGGTACCACAACTCCCCTACTGGAATTCTCTGTTCTAATCCCAATCCATACAGAATCTTAACACCTGGGAATATCCCAAAGCACTTCACGTAATGAATTACTCTGAAGTGTGGTGTCCATTGTGTAGCGGTTACTGGAAGGTTTGTTTATTGCTGTAGTTAGACTAACATCTGCTCTGATGTGCACTAGAGACTTAACATTGACATGAATGAAGCTGTGCTGTTAAATCTTAACACTTGCCAGACAGAAACCTTTGCTTAATGGGGTTGTGAATGTTGTGATCTGTACCTCAGTTTTCTGCAATTTCTAATGTGGAACAAAACATATCAGTGTTAATAGCAGCATTCCTGGCAATGGGACCAGAATATTGAAGGGACATTTGAGCAAAGCAAGTCTCTAACCACAGAAATGGCAAGTTAGGGCTGACAGGTCTATTGGGAGTTTCCCCAAAAATAGAGTTTATGTTGGAGCTTTGCTTGTACCTAGTCAAGTTGTCCTGAAGAGAGATTCCTATAAGAACAATATTCTGTTCCCCCAAACTGACCACTCTTGGGATTGATTTGAAGAACATCACTCACACCTCTAATGTTTACAGCACAGTAGGGCTATTGGCCCACAAAGCCTATTCTCCCCACTCATCTTAATTCTGTTTCCTTGCTCTTTCCCCATTGTGTCTGTGCTGGGACTCAGTCCTCCACCGGAGCTCTGTACTCTAATCCCATTCCAACATTTGTTCTATAATCTTTAATAATTTTCCTCAAGAATGTATCCAATTCCCTGTCAAATGCTGTAATGGAACTTGGTTTCTACTACCAGTTGTAGCAAAGCATTCTAACACTCAGTAATTTTTAAAATTCTAATCTATCTCTTTTTACATAGAATTATTTTGGGAAGACTATGAAATGGCATGTGCGGAAGCTATAAATTCTTCACTGGGATACACATCACCATCTCACTCCAGTCTGTTCCCCAAGTGGCATGGAGACCTGTTATAGCATCAACAACAAAATTACATTGTAGAGTGCCTTGTCCGAGGCGCTGGACAGTCAGTGTTTTGAACCCGAGCTGAGGGTGGAGGGCGGTAGGGGAAGGAGGGTGATCGAAGGCACAGTCAAAGAGGAAGGTCTTGAATTGGGTCTTGAAGGAGGCAAGGGAGGGGGCGAGGCGGTGGGACTGAGTTCCAGAAGGTGGGGGCAGAGTGGCTGAAGGCCCGCCCACCAATAGTAGAGCAGTCGAGATGGGGGACGTGAAACAGGATGGAGCCCGCTGAGTGGAGGGAGTGGGCAGGTTGGTAGGGGGTTATCAGGTTCCAGAGGTGGGGGGGGGGAGCAAGGCCACGGTGGACTTTAAAGGTGAGGACCAGGATCTCGGCCATTGGCCTTGGTGGAGATGGGTTAACTTGAGTGTGGAGCTCTAAGGCTCAGAGCTACCCTGGGTGGGAGCTTTAGCAACTAAAACATTGAGGAAACTGATTTAAATTTCACACCTATATGTATAGGATTCAATATATATGAACAGTCGTGTGGTGCCTCTGAAGGCCTCACTTAGCCCTGTGCTGGACTGCAGGTCACTAAGTCTGCATCTTTCTCTTGTGTTTCACAGCTCGTTGGGTTGTTGCTTATCGGAGTGGCAGCATGGGGCAAGAGCTATGGCATCGTTTCTAGCATTAACATCATCGGTGGAGTCATCGCCGTGGGAGTCTTTCTTCTGCTTATTGCTGTTGTTGGGCTCATCGGAGCCTTCAACCACCACCAAGTCATGCTCTTCTTTGTATCCTTTCATTGGCCTCTTGATATTTCTGATGGTGATCTACCTACCTGCCCGTACCCTCCGTTCCTCTGGCTCCGGTCTGCTCCACGTCCCCCGCCCCAACCGCCCTACTATCGGTGGTCGGGCCTTCAGCCTCTCAGCCCCCAGGCTCTGGAACTCCATCCCCCAGTGCCTTCGCCGCTTCCTCCCTTTCCTCCTTCAAGGCCGGTCTCAAAACCTTTCTCTTTGACCGTGCCTTCAGCTCCCCTCTCGACTCTCTTCCTCCTCCTCGCTCCCTCCCTTCCCTCCCCTCACCCTGACCATTTCCCCCCTCCTCTCTCCCTCCCTTCCCTCCCCTCACCCTGACCATTTCCCCCCTGCTCGGGTCATGACCCAACTGTGCAGCGCCTTGGGACGTCCTCCTGACGTGAAAGGCGCTCTATAAATGGAATCTTGTTGTTGTTGTTGTTGTGATACAAGCCTTTGATACAGTCATTATTTATCTCCTCCTCTGTTACTTCCTTGACTTTGCTTTTTTTTCCAGTACATGGTTATTTTATTCCTGGTCTTTGTGATGCAGTTTGGAGTCTCCTGCTCATGCCTGGCTATCAACCGAAGCCAACAAGTAGGGTTTTACCTGGGTTGTTGTTGGGCGGTTCCCAGTAATGCTCTGGCACAGTGTGTGTGTGTGTGTGGGGGGTGCTGCCTCTGGTTGCTGACTTGCATCCATATGACCATGTCAGTGACTCTTCAGTAAAACTCCAGCCCAGTCAGAGTTTGATCAGTCTACTTTTCAGAAAAGTTATTAATAAAATTGAGCGAGTATATCTTTGGAAGCCAATAATTCTGCATTGTGGTGTTTTGATGGGCATCTCAACAGGCCAGGTAGTGTGTGGGAATCCTAAGAACTGGGCCGAGCTGCCTCGGGTACAGCTTTCCGTATGTTTGTTTTAATCTCCTGAATATTTTTATATTTATTTGCTTTCTACCCTGGAAGGCAGGGAGGCAGAGATCAGCCTCTGATACCTTGCTTATGTGACCATTATTCATGTGAATGTTTGCAAGGTATCGATAATCAGGTTCAGAATGGAGCCTGATCTCGCCCTCGCTCACACACACACACACACACATATGACTCAGGCTAATTAAGATCAGGGGTCATTTTTACAGGGATGTTGAAGCAACAGTAGCCCCAATCCTACTCTGACTGGGATCAGCAAACTGAGCACAGGATTCAAACCTGGATTCAGACTGCATGGCTTCGAGCTGCTTGGATGTTGTTGATGATATTGTGGCACTGCTCGAAAAAAGAAGGGATTTTCTCACTGCGGGTGTCCAGGCCAACAATCCCCCAGAGAAAATCATCCACTCACTTGATAGCTGTTTGTTGACATTCATGTGTGTAAATTGGCAGCTGTGTTAACTGACAAATATGTAGTCACTATACAGTAAATCCTGTGAAGTATCTTTGAGACCTTTTCATAATGTGCTGAGGTGCTATATAACATGATCAGCACTCTTGTTTTCTTACAATCAATTAGGAGCATCTGCTAAAATTGGCCTGGAACAGATTGTCCAACCGTACCAGAATGGATCTGGAACAGCAGATGAATTGCTGCGGTTTTATGAATGACACTGACAACACTGCAACCTTTGCACTTGATTATCACATGTGTACATTGGTAAGCAGCTCCTCTTATTATTTTGCTCTGTAAATGCAGGAACTATGTAAACGCGGGGCAGCCGAGCAGCAAAGCGGGGAACAGTATTGGGAATAAATACAGTGCCATCCACATCCAGGTTAATTTCTGGGAGTAAGAGACAAAGTGAGAAGGTGTTTTTGTTCATCTCGGGTTCTCTGCATACACTTCCTCAATTAGCAGACGTTTTAAGTCATGTTGTCTCAGCTCCTGCTCCCTCTGATAGAATCAGAGGATATTAAAACAACAAAATTACATTTGTATAGCGCCTTTCATATCGGGAGAACGTCCCAAGACGTTGGACAGACAGTTATGGACCCGAGCTGGAGGTCGGGGAGGGTGGAGGGGGAAGCAGGGTGATCAAAAGCACAATCGAAGAGGAGGGTCTTGAGATGGGTCTTGAAGGTGGTGAGGGAGGGGGCGAGGTGGAGGGACTGCGGGATGGAGTTCCAGAGGGTGGAGGCAGAGTGGCAGAAGTCCCACGCCTGCCAATACAGGGGCGAGTGAGGCGGGGGACGTGAAGCAGGCCGGAGCCCGCTGAGCGGGAGGGAGCGAGCAGGATGGTAGGGGTTTAGGAGGTCACAGATGTAGGAGGCACAGCACAGGAGGCCATTTGGCCCATTGTGCCCGTGTCGGCTCCTTGGAAGACCTCTCCAATCAGTCCCCCGCTCTTTTCCCAATAATGATGATGGTGGTGGAATGATGGAATCTTCCAGACTGGGAGGCTCCATTCGGCCCTTTATTCCTGTGTCGGCTCACTTTTTATTTAAAAGAAAACTGCTTAAATATGTACTCCCACTCCCCCTGCCGTTTCACTGCATCTGTTTATATTTTTCGTTTTTTCTATATTTGCCCGTTTTCCCTCTCAAAAAGCAACAATAAATTCTGCTTCAACCATTGTTTAAGCACTGAATTCCATATTCTAATAAAAGGCAAAACCTCGCAGATGCTGGAAACCTGGAATAAAAACCAAAGTTGCTGGGAACATCCAGCAGGTCAGGCAATATCTATGGAGAAAGGAAAATGAGTCATCGACCTGAAACGTTAACTCACTTTACTCTCCAAAGATGCTGCCCGACTTGCTGCGTGTTCCCAGCGACTTCTGTCCATGTTCTAATAACTTTGATGGTTTGAAAAATAATTCCTAAAATCTCTTATTTACAGTAATCTGGTGAGAAAAGCAATGGTTGAAGCTGACAGGAGTCAGCTTTGCCCTGGCTGAGATGCGCTCACTCACCACAGCTTAGCGGTTAAGTCTTAGACCTGCCATCTCTACCTGTGTGTGTGGCTCATTCCCTTCTGTACGGCAATGGGTTTCCGCATGTGGTGACCAAAAAAAAATCATTCCCACTAAAGCAATTGCTTTACCAAAACCAAATCATTGAGAAGCCCTTGAAAGTAACATTTTCTGTAGTTACTAACCAAAATAATAATAATCCTTGCATTTGATACAGCGCCTTATCATGTCTTCAAGACGTCTCAAAGCGCTTCACAGAATATACCGTAAAGTGAATTGACTGTATATTTTGCGGGTGAAACGCAAAGTTCAGGGCTAACTCAGCAACGAGCTGAGCCTATTGTTCAGCTGAGAGCATCTGCGATGTCTGGTGAGAGTTTGCACTCCTGTTTTTCCTGTTTGCCAGCCCTGCAAAACAACCCGCTGTCAGACATGTGGTGATGTTATGCTGCAGCATTCTGGAGAGGCTCTGAGGATCCTGGGAGGAGTGGGACTTTTTTTCAGCTTTACTGAGGTGAGCTTCAATCTGATAATAATAATCCTTGCATTTGATATAACGCCTTATCACATCTTCGAGACGTCTCAAAGCTCTTCACAGAATACACTGTAAAGTGAATTGACTGTATATTTTGTGGACGAAACGCAGCAGCAAATTGCGCACAGAAGCGTCCCACAAACAGTTGTGGATTGAGTGACCCAACTTTTTTTTTTTGAAGGGATTATTAACTCTGGAAAAGCAATCTGCCAATCGATGAACAACCGGGTTCCTACTTACTGCTGGTAAACAGAGGCGTGTGGAGTAAGGAAACTTGCTCAACGTTTTGCCCTGCCCAGGAATCGAACCCAGGTCTTGCTGCTTGCGAGGCAAATACTTTAACCACTGAGCTTCTGATGTGGGAATGTTCAGTAACAGTGAACTCCTCGTCCTGTCCCCACATCCCCCATCATCCACCCCATTTTTCCAGCCAGAGAAAATAACTGATAGAAGAGATGCAGAAAATGTCCTAATGACTTTTTTNCATCTTTCAGATCCTGGGTGTATGGCTAGCAGTGCGCTACAGGAACCAGAAAGACCCGCGAGCCAATCCTAGTGCCTTCTTATAGTTATCCCTTCATTCTCTTCCTACACCCGCCCCGTCTAGTCTCGTGACCATTGTTCCCTCCACAACTGCTAGTCACAAAGTACCTTTCCCAGGAGTTAAAGTTCATCAACAAAAAGCACATTTGGCAAACTAAGGAAGAGTGGCCATTGCCCCCCCATTGGCTAATGCATGACGGGATGGAGCATCTACACGGACCACAACATCCTGAGTCTCGGCAGCCTGAGCCCCTCCCTCACTGCCAGCCGCCCATCTCTGACATAGTCGCTGGGCCATCACTGGTTTGGAGTCAGACCCGGAACTTGACATGAATTATATGGATATGGAAACATTTTTAGAAATCAGACAGTTGATTTTATTGCTTTCTTTCCCTGTGGGGGGGTGGGGGGGCAGTAGTTGGGACTGGTCTAAGTGAGCAGAGATAGTAGTTGTTAGCGTGGAGCCTGTTTTTATGCTTATTAATTTTTTCGGGGGGTGAGGGGAATTCTCGTTCGTATAGAAATGTTTTAGTTCTTGATTATGTTTTTTTTTAAAAGATTAGAGTTAACGTTTAACACATTTCTATTGATTTTTTTTGCCACTTTTAGCGCTGGATTCCCCTGGGGGGCTGGATTGATAGCAATCTGGATCATTGCCAATCACACTGGTTTCACCTTCTGTAAGAATCAGCCTTGCACAGCAACAGCACCATTTAGCTGCAATGTGGATTTGATGAGGTGACAATAACTCGCACAAACCAATCCTGCCTTTCAGCAGCAAAGGTTACGTCCCGTCTGAAGCTTCCTTTTTATTTAAACCCTTGCATAGGAAGAGAGTGCGATCAGTTCATAGAGGTGGGGTATTTGCAGGTGAGCAGAACGACGTTTGAGAGTAAGAACGGGTGGGTGGGGGGAGGTCCTGGGAACTAACTGAAAAAAGTTTAAATCAAAGGTGATATGGTTCAATTTATGCCACAGCATAAATTTCACTGTACAGTTCAGGGTTGGCTTAGAGAGAATTGATATCCAATACTACTGAAACGTGAATTCTTTTCCTTTAGATTTGTCTTTCTCCCTAACAACTTTTCATCACAAGGGGATGTAAAGGTACAGCTGTGATTAAGTTTGCCCTCGGACAGAACGCTGAACTCTGGAATCTGCTGCCCTTTTCTGATGTTACACACACGGGGTGGCAGAATATCAGAGCAGGAAAACCCAATGCTTGGCTACAGCATTGAGGGCTTTCATTACTCTGCAATTTAGTGAATTTTCAGTGGTGTGATTCGCTGTAGCGGGCACGGCCAGGAGCTGTTGCTGTACATAAGCACATTCATGTTGTATGCCTTTTCACTTTGTGTACAGTTAGACCCTCTTTATAGCGCTGTCTTTGGGATGTTGGAATAAAAGGGGAAAGGATGGATCTCATGGGATCCATGAACAAAGTGCAGTATCAGTGTTATTGCAGCCACTGTATTTACACAGTGCTGTGTTTTCTTGACTTTTTAAACTGACCAAACAAGGGGACCCACCATGGCTGCTGGTGGCTGCTTGGTGGTTCCCCAATGGCCATTGATTTGTACGGATACTGTGGCCAACTGCTGGCTGTCCTGACTTGTTTCCCCTGAATTATCGTAGATTAGCCCATGTGTGGGTCTGCTTTAACTGTTTTTAACAATGATAATTAAAGATTTATGTGAATATTTTGTCTCGTTTTTATTTGGTTTAATACCGAGGGAAGGAAAGACAGAACGTCCAGCATCACCGTGCTTCTGCAAAGTCAGTGTTTGTCAGATGAGACACGTAGTCAAAGTGTTAACACTTTAAATTTTAGCCCAAATGTCCCAGCACGTACAGGGGGGGGCTCAATGGAACAGCTGATTGAGTTAAGCCATTGCACTGCAAAGGAAATGTAACTCGTAACCAGGTTTATTATCATTAACTCATCACGTAATCCACGTTTCAAAGCAAATATTCCCTTTCCTGGGATCAGCCATTTGTGATTAAGCTGCTGAGGGACAACAAAAACATTCCACGTGTAAACACCTTCCATGTCGAGAGGACGTCCTAAGGTGCTGGACAATCAATGTTTCAGACCTGAGCTGGGCAATGGGATTGGGGAGGGAAAAGGAGAGTGATCGCAGGCACAGTCGAAGAGAAGTGTTTTGAGACGGATCTTGAAGGAGGCGAGGGGACGAGGCAGAGGGTCTGCGGGATGGAGGTCCAGAGAGTGTGGGCAGAGTGGCTGAAGGCCTGCCCGCCAACAGTGGGGCGAATGAAGTGCGGGACGTGAAACAGGCCAAAGGCCGCTGAGCAGAGGGAGCGAGCAGGTTGGAGAAGGTTAGGAGGTCACAGAGGTAGGGGGGTCG
The DNA here is from genome assembly GCF_018977255.1 of Callorhinchus milii. Classification (NCBI taxonomy): domain Eukaryota; kingdom Metazoa; phylum Chordata; class Chondrichthyes; order Chimaeriformes; family Callorhinchidae; genus Callorhinchus; species Callorhinchus milii. The sequence continues at coordinate 392,711 of NW_024704768.1, read as the reverse complement.
AGGCCATGAAGGGCTTTCAAGGTGAGGACCAGGATCTTGAACTGTCCTGTGCGATAGGAAGCCAGTGGAGTCAGGCGAGGATGGGGGTAATAGAGCCTAGTGTGGGGGAGGACACAGGCTGCAGTGTTCTGGATGGAGGGAGGAGCTGGGAAGGCCGACAAGCGGGAAGTTTGTATAGTTGAGCCTCAATGTTAGTAATGCATGTAGGAGGGTCACGGTGGCCTGTAGTGTGAGACAGTGGCGGAGCCGGGCGATGTTGCGGAGGTGGGGGAAGGCCAAGCGGGTCATGGTGCAGATGTGGGGTAGAAAGGATAGTTGAGGGTCAGACAAGATGCCATGAAGTTGGATTTGAGCCAGGTGTGTTCAGTGGCACTCACCTGTGCCTTAAGGGAGCAGAGGTGGCTGGTGTACCAGGATAACTTTAGTGAGTAGGAGATGGTTCGGGAAGTGAGGGGAACAAGGGCATTGAGAGTGGCAGAGCACAAGTTTTGGAGGAGAGTGATCAAGGAGGATAGGTCATTGCGGGAGGAAGCCCAGAGAGGGAGGAGTTCAGATGACTCCAAGGCAACAGAGAGGGAGGTGGGGGGAGATTTTTTTGCAGGGGCTGTAGGAGATGGCGGTGGGGCAAAGGATTGAGTTAAGGTAGATAAAATAATGGTCAGCGATGGCTTTGTCGGTGATGGTAAGGCCCGAGACGGTGAGGCTCCGGGTGATCACCAGATCTAGGGGGTCACTGTGGATGTGGATGCCGGAGTGGATGTGGAGGGAGAGATTGAGGGAGGAGATAAGGGAGAAGTCAGCAGAAGTAGAGCAGGAGGGGGTGAAGTGATGGTTGAAATCGCCATGGATAAGGAGGCGTTCGGAGCAGAGGGAGAGGGAAAATAGATAGGAAGGTGGAGATGTCAGGGATGAAGTGGGGGGGGGGGGGGCTATAGATAAGGAGAATTTTAAGTGAAAGATTGGTAGGGCGATAAAGGGTAAGGTGCTCAAAGGAGGGGAAGGTTCCGGGGGAGTAAGTGGATAGGCCTAGTGGGGACCAGGAGATAACCACAGCGGTTATCAAACAAATGGGCACAGAGGGCATAGCAAAAGAAAGCTTTGCACATAGCAGTGCCTCAAAGCTGCTTCACTGCCAAAAGGCAAGTAGCAGACCATCATAAACACTATCCGTCTACCTACCAAACTAGGGCAATAATCTTTAAGTTAAATCCACTTCCAACATCAACTGTGGAAACTTCAATGAATCGAGGCCAAAAGGCTGAGCCTCGCACAGGTCCTCTGCCACCATCTAACGGCCATTCACAGAAAGCACAGGCAGTGGTCAGATCAGTCTGTGACTTAATCAGAGACGTGGAACAGGGGTCAAATGCTGCTTGTGCTGCGAGGGTTCCAAACAGCCACCAAATGCAAGGATTATTATTATTATTACAAAGCTCAGCCGTGTTCTGGCCTTTAACTGTGTTTGACAAGTACATTTCGTGGAGTCCTGTAGCTCAGTGGTTAGAGCACTCGCTTTGCAAGTGAGAGACCTGAGTTCAATTCCAGGCAGAGGGCGAAACCTTGGGCAAGTTTCCTTACTCCACACAGAGCCTAATAATAATCCCTCCAAAACCAAAAATAATAATAAATTGGTCATTTTCAATCTACAACTGTTTGTGGGACATTGCTGTGCGCAATTGGCTGCCGCGTTCGCCCACAAATATACAGTCAATTCACTTTGCAGTGTGTTCTGTGAAGCGCTTTGGGACGTCCTCCCGACGTGAAAAGCGCTATATCAAATGCAAGGATTATTATTATTATTATTCGTATGAGCAATAATCTGGAAAATGGTAGAACGACTGCTTAAGCTACGTTATTTAAATAAGAGGCCCCATTTCTAAATTGAAATGGTAACAATGCTTTCAAACACTTTAGACTGAGCTGCGTTGCCCATCAGCAAATTGGAAAGCAGATGTGAGTGAGTATGTTGGAAGACGACAGGACTGGGACACAATTTTGGTGTTGAACTGTTGCTTTCCATCAGCCTCCAGTTACAGATTAGTCCTCTAATGGGGTGCAGGACAGGGATAATAATTTGATTTTGATCTGCTTATTTGCACATTGAACTTAACTGCATCTTATTATATATTTATGAGTCACTTAAGCTCCAGGCTAGTAGTGTCTGCAGCCCAGAAGCCTGCAGTCAATTGGTTAGTTAGGTCTGGTAAACAGCACACTGAGAAGTCTCATTCAATCAGCTTCCTGCTTGCTCAGATCACAAACAATCTGCCAGCAACCCTGCACTCATCAACCTTCATCTCGCCTCAACAACCCTTTGCAGAATGAACCGGACTAAGATTACTGGGAAACAAACATCTCTGTGGGCCGTGCAATGAGTTTGGACATTCTCAGACTTGTTTATTAAGTAGCAGAGTGGCTCAGTACTGATCCTCCCAGGCCTCTGTTCTCCTGGACATTAAAAGAGCTTGTGATGTGGCAGTGTCCCGGCCTCCTGACCAATATTCCTTTCTTATGAAATTCACCCAAAACGTTGTGTCATTATCTTATGAAGTGTAACTGGAGCAAATTGTCACATTTGCCACCACGTACCTCTCACACACACTTCCTTAATGTAGCTCACGGTGGCTAAGAACCCAGTATTTGAATGAATATTTTGAGACATTAACAAGGTATCAAACAAGGGATTATTATGATTAACTAATTATTCCATATTTACTGAAATTTCCTCCCTTATCGAGTCGATCCAGATGGAATGTTTTCCTAGAGATTTTATTGTCTATTTAAGTGATTGGCCTAACTTACCACACAATGTAGAAGCATAGACACACAAAATGACCAGGATTCACATCACACACAACAATTTGGTTTGTGCATCTAAGCAGATATATTTCATTTCAGGTATGGAAGCTAAATTCTTTCATAGGAAATTCTTTTCATCGGCAGATAATTATCCAAGGTCACTTGCTGTAGCCAAATCCTCCCAAATCAGCATGTGATTTACTTGGGGAGACTTTAGTTAGACAGAGCCACAGAACATGGCAAAGAGTCTATAAAATGTACAGTTAAGCACCAGACATGATATTGATATAAAACATGAACTTGCAGCTTAGCAGAATATCCGACAAAAATGTAAGACAGACATATAACAACCCCGATCAATTTTAAATGCTCCACATTAACTGTAACAAACGACTCCCAGGCAGAGATCAATGCAACACGGTGGTTCAAAGCCACTAAATCTTGTGGTGTATGTTTTGACTGGCTCACACTGGTGCTCGTGAAGATAAAGGCACATATGAATGGCTGAATTCATCTATCGTTGCAGCCACTTATCCCCAGGTCTTAGCAATTGATGGGAGGTGGACAGGCAGTGGCTGTGGATCCCAGACCAATCTAATCGTGAGGCAAACGGGCCAACTGCAGAGGAAATCAGCTTTACACCTGGTGCAATAACACTGGGAAATACTCAGGACGGGTGGGTCAGGCTCTCAGAGCAACCGAGCACTGAAACAGTCACCAGGTGACATCTCGAATTTGCCAATCACCCAAAAAGCGTGTCATTATAGCACTTGTATGCTGTGAGCCCAAATCATTCCCTGTCCCCAAAATACTCTCCCCCACCACACACACACTCTGCAGATCATAATGGGAAGCCCGTTCAGGTAAATAAAGACGATAAGGCTGCTGACTGCGGCTGAGCAGGATAATAGAAGCTAAGCTGCTGTTATATTTGTCGGTGGGGGGGGGGAGAGAAGGAAAGGAATTTGTGCTACACCGAGTGGTGAAAGATTTAACCAATAAAAATGTGTGTTTCTGAGGCCACATACATGTGGTAATAAAGTGACACACGGGGAGGAACAAAGCTGTTCACAAGCATCTCGGCAGCAGAGCAGAAATACTCAAATGGAGCTGAATCCTGTTTATGAGGAAATGTCTGGACATTCTCCCCACTTTACACTTGGAGGATTCTTCTAAACAGAGGCTTCTCTGGATGTGGCTACTTGGGCAGGTGATTGACGAAAGGCTGTAAACATGACTAAGGACTGTGTAGCGAGCATCTTAAGTTACAAAGAATTAAAAGGGTTTGAGCTCCTCTTAGCTCTGTACTCATGGAATGAATTTTATTAAAACAGCACAGAACACTTTCTCTAAGTCTTTTCACTCTCCAAGTGGACCCTGTATCAGACCCCCCCCCCACCCCCCCAAACAAAGCCTAACCCTAACCCCTCACCCCGACGTAGCCTAAGCTAACCACTTCAACACAACCTAACTGCCTGCCAGCCTTTCACACTGTCTGAAAGGAAATTAGCGCAGATTAGAGAGTCTTATTTACCTGCTTCTAAAGTAACCCTCCAGACCTGTTCACTTGGAGTCACCAACTCTGGCACAGAGAGAGTACGGCGTATAGGTAAGGAAAGGTTGTATGATGGAGGGTGGGTTGGGGAGGGAGAAGGAAAGAATATCTCATCTCCCAATCCTTAAATGGCACCATTTTTGAGCATCAGTGTGCAACAACAGCGATATTGGAGATAAACTGGAGATAAAGTGGATGGGAAACGCAAGGGCTTGGAGGAGGGGGTGTAAGAGAGAGAGAGAGCACGACGTAAGGGTCAATCATCCCATTAACCCTCTGAGGACTCCTAGCAACAGTTTGGGATTTGATTAAAACCTGTTTTCCGCAGCACACAGGATACATTTCGTGGTCAGTTCATTTTCAATTTTGGTTAAAATTGACCCCCAAAATACCTGTCACATTCGGCAGTTTTACAAACAGTTTGGCCAAGATAAAAAAAATCTCAGAAACTACCAACAGTCCTCAACTGGTTAATGTTGACCTCACCCCCTCCCCTCTCCAGGACAGGTCAGTGGCAGCCATGTCAGTCAGTCTCCCAGGCAATCCATATACAGTTCCAAGTCTGTAGGCCACCACTCACCACCTCAGGCCTCGGGATCACATTCGTGGAAGTAATGGTGCTGAAGAGCCTCAAATGCTGAGATTCTTTTATATGGGCTGAATGTCAGCAAATCCTGACAAGGAAAATAAAACTTAAGGTGAGAACTTTTACAACAATAAAATGCTGAAAATAAGGAAAACAACACCATCAACAGGTCCAACCCTGATCCCCTGAGCACACGAGGCGAGTGCTCTAACTACTGAGCTATAGGAGTCCACTTCTGTGTTGTTTCATCTTCCATCACTCGAGCCAGCACTTCAGTTTATAGGACCTTGCAGATCCAGGAAGTGAAATTGCTTAAACCAGAAATGACTTTGGCGAAAATATCGTCTCCTACAGAATCTCTTACCCGAGGGGTGGGTTTTCATTGTCTAAGAATTTGCTGCTGACGTTTATTAGAAGTACATGGAATGGAAATGTTAGTGAGGGGGTGAGCTGAATCTGTTCAAGGCACTGATTAGGCCACACAGACTGAGTGCTGGATACCAGGACGAGCCTGTGTCCTTGAGGAGATGTGTAGAGAAATAGCAGCAGAGCTGCTAAGCAATGCTGGGAATTCCCTGGGAAATGGGATCAATTTGGGCTGATTCTGAGCAATCTTACATGGACATTAAGGAAATAATTCTCTGGTCAAAAAGTCATTACAACTAGGAATTAGCAGCAAATCCCACATCTCACCAACAGCAAGCTTGCTCCCAGGTCATCAATTTCAGGAACATACGTCTTGACCAACTGAGCAGATTGTTGGGCGAATGAGCTTCTTTGTATCGTCACATCCTTTGGCCAGTCATCCTCCAGTGGGAGCCCAGTTTTTCTGAAATCCAAACAAGTTTCCATCTCAATTACCCCCACCAGGAGTGTCGCTAATAGCAGCAATGCAGATGGAAAAATAATTATAAATAAAACCACTCACTCGATAATCTTCGCCAGCTGGTCAAACTCTGAGTTACCACGAAACAGAGGCCTGTGAGACAACAAAAGGCAGTGACACTGGGGTAGAAATTATATTGGCTTGTTAACAACCTGATTCATGGAATATAAAATCTCAGTGGGTGCAATAGGATGCTAGTTATACAGTCTTCAAAACTAGAGTGAACCTGCAAAGCGATGTCCACACTGTTCAAAGGGCAGGGGATGGCTTTCACTGCATTACTTGGGTGCAAATATCAGATCAATTTGGAGACTGCATTTGGCGTAGGGCATCGTAACCACAGCTGGATTTTTAAAGCACAGTATAAAATGGTGAAACCACACTCGGTACTCACCTCCTCTGAAACATCTCAGCAAATATACAGCCAGTGCTCCACAGGTCAACAGGAGTGGCATAGGTAGATTGCAGGAGCACCTCTGGGGCTCGGTACCACAAGGTCACCACCTAGTCGGGCACACGTCATATTGTAATTAAGCCATAAAGCAAAGGAACAATAGAGAGCTTTGTAATCATTCAGTTAAACATTCTCCTTCTTCCCTCCGACTGCATCCTTCCCTTTGGTCGTGCCCACCCCCACCCAATTCTCCAATCCTCTTTCCTGATGACAGCCTGATAAGAGTGTGGACATGGGCTGGTAACTGGCAAATACCGTTTAATACAGATAAATACAAAGTACTACATATACGATGCCAGAAAAGGAAACACAAAGCACTTCATGGATGAGATAGAACTTTCCAAGTGGGAAGCTGAAACTTTAAGACAAAATGGTCTTCTAGGTTACGAATGGTTAAGCCTCTGGAATGCACAAGTAAACACGAGGCTGTCCCTGGGCCTGAGCAGGCTCTGTAACACCGGTCTGAACGTTGCCATAAACTGCAGGCACTAAGGCAGCTGAAGGCAGAAACATTTCAAAGGTTTTTAACAGTAATTACAAAATGAGTGGTGACTTTGCTAATCAATTGGAGGCTGGTTCCTGGCCAGTGAGATAAACCAGCATCAACCAGGCCGAGGTTAGCACGAAGAGCAGAGCGAATCACAGCTCGAGCGCTTCATGTTTACAAAAGAAAAACAGGAGTTTGTCTCCTGGATCTCACTCATTTACCCAACCTCCTCTTACACAAAGCGATGGTTCAGTTTGAAATCTCTGCACTTGAATCAATGTTAGAGATTTGTGAAAAGGCTGAGACTGGGAACCTTATTGTGGAAGCTGGATATCTGAACAGAGAGCAGGAATCCATTCTCTCTCATGTACAATACAAGCCTCAGCCTTGCCTGGCAACCTCAGCTTCATTACTGTGCTGTATTGTGTAAAATGTCTTCCTGTACATTCCAACTTACTTTCTCTCACCAGCAAACTTCCCAGCCTTTCAGTTCCCACTCAACAAAGCCAACGCACCTCACTTTTCAGACACATTCTCACTGCCTGAGGTACCTCACACAATTGTCTAGTCTTCATGCTCCAGACGTGAGAGTTGATGAAGCTGAGTAGCCAAACTATCCTCACTCAATTGGACACAAATGCTGACTCTCTACTCTCTGACACCAAATGTAGTCCTGACTGTTGGCGGCTCAAAATCAGTAACAGCACTGAATACAAACCTTCAACCTTCCAGTTTATGTGGCTCAGTGTTGCACTGTTTATTGACCTTACCAGCTAACCCAATGAGGGAGACACATTCTGATTAAGCCAGGACTTAGGGCAGTTTGATCCTTACCACAGGTGTCAGGGCCATTCGACAGCTGTAGATACGAGCCAGGCCAAAATCTGCCAGCTTGACCTGCCCACGGCTGGTCACCAGGATATTCTCAGGCTTCAGGTCGCGGTGCACCACACTGTGTAAATGCAGGAATTCCAGGCCGCTGAGTAACTGCTTCATCAGAGCCTGTGTGGACAAGAGCACAGCAAGGCTCACTCTACACACTGAGAGAGACAAAGTACACACGCAACAACAACAAATGACTTTGGGACGTCAGGAGGACGTGCCAAGGTGCTGGACAGTCAGGGATCTACCCCCGAGCTGGTGTTTGGGAACAGTAGGGGTAGCAGGGTGACCAAAGGCACGATTGAAGAGGATCTTGAGATGGGTCACACACACACACACATAAAACATTTACAAATACCACATATTTATATTCCCAGAATAAATCACTGATAGAGAACAGCAGTAGAAATCTTGGCTGATTTGCCTCTCCCTAACCCAGACAACACTGAAACCAATTATAGTTCCAGTTGTTGCACAGACCCAGGAACAAACATGCAACCCCAGTGCTGTAGCCAGTGGTACCATGAGATCATCCCTCTCGATCTCACCTCTACATTGGACTCTTATTGATTTGGTGCAGTGAGGACTTGTGGAGAATACAGTATGGCTGAGGGGGAGGGGCCCAAGTTTACCTTCACAGTCTCTGCTGGTAGCCCAGGTGAAGGCGCTTTCTCTAGGTATGTTTTCAGGTCCTGATCGATGTGCTCAAACACCAGAGTGACCTTGGTTTCTTTGTCCGTCCTCATTGCAGTGCACACGTCAAACAGCCTGCAACAAGAGACACAGTCACACAGACGGGTCAGTACCCAGGCTGAGCACAAACACAAAACCCTGGCGTGACCGGCAATGTTTTACTGATGCGCACTGGGCCGACGAGCACCCAGAACCTCTTTTCCTCCCGTGTATTAGAGAAACATAGTATTTCTTTGCTCTACCAGTTTTCTCTCTCCTCATGAAGGTGTTTGACATCTGCTGGTGGACAGCTCTGTGGCCACCCTTCAGTGCTGCCCAAAGGGTGAGCCTTTAGTTTTGGTCATCACGGCCTCGCTCCCTCCTACCTCTCCGACCTACTATCCCCCTACTTACCTGCCCGTACCCTCCATTCCTCTGGCTCCGGTCTGCTCCACATCCCCCGCCCCAACCGCCCTACCATCGGTGGCCGGGCCTTCAGCCTCTCAGCCCCGAGGCTCTGGAACTCCATCCCACAGGGCCTTCACCGCTTCCTCCCTTTCCTCCTTCAAGGCCGGTCTCAAGACCTTTCTCTTCAACCGTGCCTTCAGCTCCGCTCTCGACTCTCTACCCCTTCCTTGCTCCCTCCCTTCCCTCCCCTCACCCTGACCATTTCCCCCCTCCTCGGGTCCTGATCGAACTGTACAGCGCCTTGGGACGTCCTCCCGACGTGAAAGGCGCTCTATAAATGGAATCTTGTTGTTGTTGTTGGTTAGCAAAGGATCCACTGTAGGAGCAGCAATGCCTGTCTTGTAATGCCTGGATCTCACTATGTTGTCATAGTGACCAGATGGGCTGAATGACATACATTTGTGATGATTATCTCTGAATGTGCAGCAGAGTATGAGGGTTTAGGCTCATGTTCACCAACCCCAGGCCTGGCTGTGCATTAGGCAGCAACAACAAGAACAAAATTCCATGTGTATAGAGCTTTTCACGTCTGGAGGACGTCCCAAGGTGCTGGACCTGAGCTGGGGGTTGGGATCGGGGAGGGTGGAGGGCAGGGGGGCAAGAAGGGTAACCGAAGGCGCGGTCAAAGAGGGTCTTGAGACGGGTCTTGAAGGAGGAAAGGGAGGGGGCGCGGTGGAGGGACTGCGAGATGGAGTGCCAGAGGGTGGGGGCAGAGTGGCTGAAGGCCCGCCCACCAATGGTGGGGCGGGCGAGGTGGGGAACGTGAAGCAGGCCAGAGCCCACAAACAGAATAGGTGAGCTCCTCCACACAGAGAGCCACAGATACACACAGATAAATGCTACAGCACTGAGTAAAGGGAGGCAGATCCAATCATAATTCTCTTGCAAAAAAAACACAAAATACTGCAGATCCTGGAAATCTGAAACAAAAACAGAGAGAGTTGGGAAAACTCAGCAGGTCAGGCAGCATCTATGGAGAAAGGAAAGCGAGTCAACGTTTCGGGTCCACGACCCTACGTCATAATTCTCTTGCAGTTGGACAATATCATGGCAGTGTAGCGAATTCAAAAATTCTCACACTGGGGCCAATCCTTTGTAATATAATACAAATTACAGTTACACAGCGCCTTTCATGTAGGGAGGACATCCCAAAGCGCTGGACAGTCAGGGCTTTGGACCTGAGCTGGGGGTCGGGGTTGGGGAGGGCAGGGAGAGTAGCCAAAGGCTCGATCGAAGAGGAGGGGGGCAGGCGAGGGAACGTGGAGCAGGCCAGAGCCTGCTGTGCAGAGGGAGCGGACAGGTTGATAATAATTAGTTATGAGGCTATGAGGGCAGTGTGAACCCTTCACCCCAACTCTCTTCACCTCACAATGTTGGGATGGTCAAAGTGCTCCAGGCGTTTCAGTAGGGCCACCTCCCTCACAGTTGTCGCGGGTAAACCATCCTCCCCCATCTGCACCCGCACGATTTTGAGAGCCACAAATTTTCCACTCCTCGAGTCCCGTGCCTTGTAAACTGTCCCATATGCTCCACCACCGATCTCGGCCACAGGCTCATACTGAGTTACAGAGTTCTGCTCCATTGTCCCACGACGCAAACCGCTCGGCCCACCTCCTCACTGCTGCCTGAGAGGAAAGGTAAAAAGCCAAGGTAAATAATAATCCTTGCATTTGTTACAGCGCTATAACATCAAAATACTTCACAGATAATTGCTGTCAAAAGTAGTGACTGTATATGTAGACAAATGCAACAGCCAATTTGAGCACAAAATTCTACAAATAGAATTCAGTAATAATAATCCTTACATTTCCTGAGCTGAGCTGCCAATCCAGAATGATGCTTGAGTGCAGGAATTATAAAGAGCATTACAGACATAATAATCCTTGCATTTGATATAACACCTTATCACATCTACTAGACGTCTCAAAGCGCTTCACAGAATAATAATAATAATAATAATCCTTGCATTTGATATAGCGCTTTTCACGTCGGGAGGACGTCCCAAAGCGCTTCACAGAACACACTGTAAAGTGAATTGACTGTATATTTGTGGGCAAACGCGGCAGCCAATTGCGCACAGCAATGTTCCACAAACAGTCGTGGATTGAATGACCAATTTATGATTTATGATTTATGACCTGGGTTCAATTCCAGGCAGAGGGCGAAACCTTGGGCAAGTTTCCTTACTCCACACAGAGCCTAATAATAATCCTCCAAAACCAAAACAATAATAAATTGGTCATTTTCAATCTACGACTGTTTGTGGGACATTGCTGTGCGCAATTGGCTGCCGCGTTCGCCCCAAATATACAGTCAATTCACTTTACAGTGTGTTCTGTGAAGCGCTTTGGGACGTCCTCCCGACGTGAAAAGCGCTATATCAAATGCAAGGATTATTATTATTATTTGCTTTGAAGGAATTATTACCCCCGGAAAAGCAATCCACCAACCAACTAACAAGTGGATTCCTACTTACTGCGGGGTAAACAGAGGTGTGTGTGTCATCAAACTCCTGATCCCAATCAACTGACCGGTCTCCACTTCCCCCATGGCTATACACATAGAAAACATCACTTGGATGCGTTGCTGGAGGGCACCAGTGAAGCCATGTCTCATGTCAACAAAAAAAGTCAAACAACTTCAGGAATGAAGGGAAGGGGAGAACTCACACAAGTCACACAATTCAAACAGCCCTGCCTTCCTGTGTATCTGCCTACGTAAGGGATATGGAGAAAAGGTTTGGGCAAACAGAGTTGAGGTACAGAACAGCCTTGATCTAGTAAAATAGTGGAACAACAACAACAAATTATATTTGTAAAGCACCTTTCATGTCGAGAGGACGTCACAAGGTGCTGGACAGTCAGGGATTTGGACCCGAGCAGGGGGCTGGGATCAGGGGGATGGAGTACTGGGAGAGTGGGGGTAGGAGGGTGACCGAATGCGCAGTTGAAGAGGAGGGTCTTGAGACGGGCTTTGAAGAAGACAAGGGAGGGAGCACGACGAAGGGACTGTGGGATGGATTTCCAAAGATTGGGGGCAGGGTGGCTGAATGTTAAGGATTATTACCCGCGGAAAAGCGATTCGCCCATCGACTAACAATCGAGTTCCTACTTACTGCTGGTAAACAGAGGCATGTGGAGTAAGGAAACTTGCCCAATGTTTTGCCCTGGCCAAACTTGAGGGGCTGAATGGCCAACTCCTCTTTCTATGTACAAGACTCAAACAAAATTCTGACCAATATTCATGAACAGCGTAAGACGATGTGATCAGATATGACCTGTGCCAGACCTCAAGCCTTTCCCTATCATCTCCCTATAGACCAAAATATTGAAATATTTTTCATGCAGATAACAGCAATGTTAATCTATGGAGCAATCTGTGAGTAACCCTTTATCCTGATGTACATTTCCCATTAAGCTTCTCTCAAAAGTTTTCTTGCTTTTTTTAAAAAATCTCTCCCTCACCTAGTCTTCCTATTATTCAGCTGTATAATAATAGGGGAAGAGAATAAACATATTATCCACAGAATCTGTTGGAGACATAAGAGAACACAGAGTATTGCACATACTGGTTCTGCGTTCCACTCCATCCCAGCGAGATTTGCACAATTAACACAGCCAACATGTTGTGGCAGATACAACCTCTGTCATTGAAGATTAGGGTAATTGTCTGCAGGCCATTGCTGGGAGGGACCCAGCATGGTGCGGGATCTGGAGAGAGATGACTGAGCATTCCCTGGGACCATCCTCTAACAGAGAACCCAACTGCCGCCGAACACTTTCCTGTTTGAAAAGTTACAGAATTTTAAGTTTTGTGGGAGGAAGAAGTCACAGGAGAAAACGATCCCACCATAAAGCGTGATTCCATATAAATTTGCACTTATATAGTGCCTTTAGTGTCAGGAAGACATCCCAAACACTTAACTGTACTGGCTGGGAGCCGGAGCTGGGGGTGTGGGAGGGGAGAACCAAAAGCATGATCAAAGAGGTAAGATGTGATCAAGGTTTTTATTAGTAATTCTACACTGGTTATTGTGTTGGCAACAGGTAACCGGTTAAGTTCAGCCAACACTACAGAATTCGGGTGGAAGCCCTTTAAACACAAGGCAAAATACCGCAGATGCTAGGAATCTGAAATAAAGACAGAAGTTGCTGGGAACACTCAGCAAATAAGGCAGCATCTATGGAGAGGAAAGTGAGTTAATGTTTCAGATCATTCACCTGAAATGTTAATTCACATGGAGTGTTCTCAGCAACTTCTGTTTCAATTTTACATAACACTTGGGGCCCAAAGTTACCATTTTATGAGTATTGAAGTGATATTTACATTAACACTGAACTGGATCAACTTCTGTTACACTATAAAGCACCATTTACATCAAACTTCTGAACCCACTGGTAATTAAATATAGGAGCTCACATTCTCAGCTACTGCTCCTCAGTTTAAAATAGGAAACCTGATGATTTGTAGCGCTAATCAAATAAGATTTCAGATTCCTGCCATTTCCTCTTTTCTGTTTTGAACAAACTACACTGTAGGGAATACAAGGATGAGAAGTGGGTTATTTAATGACATTGCAATGCCTCCCACTACAGTAATATTAGGTAATGGGTGTTTGGATTATAAACTGCAGACGGCTGTGTTTAGATGGTGAGATATTGGGGACATATCCGTTTTGAAGCCGGTCAGAAAGTGGAGCTCAGTGTTTCAGGGGAATATCGGTAACAGGATAATGAAAACCGTTGCTAGATCAACTAACACAACTCTACACACCGGCCAACACCAGGGAACACCGGCCAACACCAGGGAACACCGGCCAACACCAGGGAACACCGGCCAACACCAGGGAACACCGGCCAACACCAGGGAACACCGGCCAACCAGGGAACACCGGCCAACACCAGGGAACACCGGCCAACACCAGGGAAACGACACCAGGGAACACCGGCCAACACCAGGGAACACCGGCCAACACCAGGGAACACCGGCCAACACCAGGGAACACCGGCCAACACCAGGGAACACCGGCCAACACCAGGGAACACCGGCCAACACCAGGGAACACCGGCCAACACCAGGGAACACCGGCCAACACCAGGGAACACCGGCCAACACCAGGGAACACCGGCCAACACCAGGGAACACCGGCCAACACCAGGGAACACCGGCCAACACCAGGGAACACCGGCCAACACCAGGGAACACCGGCCAACACCAGGGAACACCGGCCAACACCAGGGAACACCGGCCAACACCAGGGACACCGGCCAACACCAGACCAGGGAACACCGGCCAACACCAGGAACACCGGCCAACACCAGGGAACACCGGCCAACACCAGGGAACACCGGCCAACACCAGGGAACACCGGCCAACACCAGGGAACACCGGCCAACACCCAGCTGTAAACTAGTGAGTGAGGCCATAAGATTAGGTTTTGCAGTGACAATCTCTCAGACAAATAGCTGTCACTCACCGTCTGCAACAACAAAATTACATGTGTAAAGCGCCTTTCACATTGGGAGGATGTCCGAAGGCGCCGAACAGTTTGGGATCGGGACCCGAGTGTGGGGGCGGGTGGGGTTGGGGTGAGTGAGGGCAGAGGGGGTGGGAAGGGAGGGCCTTGAGTGTCCCCCTGGGGTCGGGGCGGCCACTGCGCTGGAGGGTGGGGCGGGGGGGTGGGGGGAGGGGGGAGGGGTGGGGGCGGGGGAGGGTGGGGGGAGGGTGGGGGCGGGGGGGTGGGGGGAGGGGGGGCACATGGCACATTCAGGAAAGTGGAGGGAAAGCAAAAGGAATTTGTTTTGTTTAGTAAATGGGAGTGTAATAGACCACAGTATTCGGGGGCACCTGAATGCCCTTTACGGTTCAGGCAGTCACTCCCCGATCGCAAACACGTTACGGATCGCCGCGATCTCTGACCCTCTGCGGCTCCTCATGAGAGTACGAACCGCAACTTTCAAAGGGGAAAGTTCCCTTTGAAGTTACCGCAGTGGCGGAGTGTGGGCAGTGCTGCCATCTTAAACAGCAACACCGACATCACACTGTCCAACAGCCTCTCCGCCACCGGACATTTTATTTGGGGGTTCATTTCTAATTTCGGTGGTTACAGAACCGTATCGCAATGCGATCGCAGTTCCCCACAAATGATACACAAACTCTAAAGGGTTAACATTTTGTTACAATCAACCAAAAGGGTCTTCGGGTTTGTCAGCAAAGTCCACGTCAGCCGACAGCTGAGTGGGGACCTCGAACTCCTTCTTTTATGGCTCCAGAAACAACGGGACCGGAAAACAGCTTTTATTGATATAAAAAAAGGGGAAAAAAGTGAAACTGCTGATGCTCAGCACGTGGCACAGCTCAGCTCAGACAGACAGACAGAACCATCCCGTCTCAGGGCAGAGACCTCCCCCACAGCTCCCAAACAAATATTACCGACGATATGTATCATTTATATCTAATTGTATAAGACATTTCTGTTTTTTAAAAAAAGCAAAATAATCTGCTCCCTCCGCCCCCCCTCGGCCCAACCCCCAGCGGCTGTGGGGCCATTTACATTCATTCCCACACGACCACAAACTGCTCCTCTGATAGAACCAAAACTCTCACTGTGAAAGGAATCGACAAACAAAGAAACAAATGGCAATGAACGGTAACAACAGTACTCACTGTGAGACACAAACTTCTCAACGGAGTTCCCACAATTTCCGAAATCAGTCAAAAACAAACATAACATCTGCAGCGCTGTGTCCGCGAGAGTCGCACTCACTGAGGTAACGAACACTGAAATGTGTATTTGTTATATTAAAGGTATAAAACCTGAAAGTCTTAAACTTTGGTCATTGCAGTCACATGAGGTCATTGGCGGGACTTCGCTTCCGGCTGTGATGATTGACAGTCCGGAGCTGATGCCCATTGGCTGTGTGTGAGCGCCTGGGCGGGGCCAGAGCAGCGAGGCCCCGCCCCCACACTCACACAATGGCCGTTTCCAAACACCACCGCACAGTGCGCAAATCTGCACAATCTCTGCACAATCTGCAGGTCCCGCAAACCTGAAACACAAACAACAACAACTCACACGTATCCAGCGCTCTCCACACAGGGCGGCGTCTCAGAGCTGCACAGCGCTGGAGCCGGACTCCGAGCGGGGGAGGGGGAGGGAGAGGGGTGGGGGAGGGGGAGGGGTGGGGGAGGGGGAGAGGGGGAGGGATGGGGGAGGGAGGGGTGGGGGAGGGGTGGGGGAGGGAGGGGTGGGGGGGCATAATCACGGTCAAATAACAAGGTTTTCAGGCGGGACATGGAAAAGGGGAGAGAGGGCGCGAGGCGGAGCGATTGAGGGAGAATGTGCCACAGTGTCAGGGCGTAGTGGCTGAAAGCGTGACCTCCGATGGTGGGGCGGAGGGTGTGAGGGACGAGCAGGAGCCGGGGGGCCAGTCGAGCGGAGGCCCCGGGTGGTGGATTGGGGAGTGAGGAGGTCGGAGAGGGAGGGGTCAGAGAGTGAGGGGATTTGAACACGAGAGTGAGAGGATCTTGAAGTGGATGTGTTGGCTGATGGGGAGCCAGGGGAGTCAGGGCCAGAGCTGGGGAGATGTGGGTGTGGAGTTTGTTGGGGTCAGTATGTGGGCGGCAGAGTCTGAATGAGCTGATCTTGTGAATGGTGGCGCTGGGGAGACCGGCGAGGAGGGGGTTGGAGGAATCCAGGCGGGAGGTGACAAACACACACACGAGGGTTTCGGCTGCATTTGGGGTAAAGTAAGGTCGGAGGCAGGAAATGTGGCGTAGGTGGAAAAAGGTGGTTCCTGGTCAAGGACCCTACGTGGGGAGGAAGAACAGCTGGGGTTCAAACAGCACGCCTCGGTTGCGCACTGGTTCGGTGAGCGTGAGGGAGAGCCCAGGGAGGTTGAGGAGTTTAGATTCGCAGGACTGAAGATGTTGACGGGAGTCAAGGAGTATGGGTTCCAACTTGTCCATATTCAGCTGCAGGAAGACACTCTTCAAGACCCTGATGTCTGCCAGACAAGCTGATAGAACATCAGGACCTGCAGTTGGTGCTGGAGGTAAAGTAGATTTGTGTGTCATCCGCAAACGTGGAAGTTTACCCCATGTCTACCAATGACATGGCCCAGAGGGAGCATAGAGATAAGGAAAAGAAGAGGCCAAGGATGGAGCGCAGGGGTACCCCGGATGTGACCGGGCGGGGGCGGGAGGAGAAACCATTTGCTGAAGTGTAATAGAGGCAGTTGATTAAGTTGGACTCGAACCATGTGAGTGCAATCCCACTAAAGTAGATGAGGAGGAGAGGTGGTGGAGGAGGATGACTTGGTCGACTGTGTCGAACGCTGCAGAGAGATCCAAGAGGACGAGGAGGCAGTGGGAGCCCTGGTCACAGATAGAGAGGACGTTGTTTGTGACTTTGACAAGCGCTGTCTCTGTGCTGTGGGCAGTCGGGGCGAAAACCAGACTGCAGCGGCTCGAGGAGGGAGTGGAGGGGGAGGTGTGACCGAAGTTGACCTGCAAGATTGCATTCCAGGACTTTGTCAAGGAAGGGCAAGGTTGGAGATGGGATGGTCATGTGAGAGATTAGAGGGTTTGAGGGTAGGGTTTGAGGAGGGGGTGATGACATTGTGGAGTCCTGTAGCTCAGTGGTTAGAGCACTCGCTTTGCAAGTGAGAGACCTGAGTTCATTTCCAGGCAGAGGGCGAAACCTCGGGCAAGTTTCCTTACTCCACACAGAGCCTAATAATAATCCCTCCAAAACCAAAAACAATAATAAAATTGGCATTTTCAATCTACGACTGTTTGTGGGACATTGCTGTGCGCGATTGGCTGCCGCGTTCGCCCACAAATTTACAGTCAATTCACTTTACAGTGTGTTCTGTGAAGCGCTTTGGGACGTCCTCCCAACGTGAAAAGCGCTATATCAAATGCAAGGATTATTATTATTATTATCAGTTTTCAGGGGGAGTGGAACAGAGCCCGAGGAGAGACTGGTTGACCATGTCAGCCAGCGGGGGGGAGAGAAAGGGGAGTTGAGTGACCAGCAGCTGGATGGGGAGGGGGTCGAGGCAGCAGGTGGTGAACTTCATCTGGGTAATTGTGGTCGAGAGGGAGGAGGGAGAGATGGGGGCAAAGGAGTGGGGAGTGGTAGGAGCCGTGGCAGAGGGAAAGGCAGTGTGGATGGTCTGGGTGGGGTGGAAGGGGAAATAGCGGGGAGGACGATGCAGCCAAGCAGATGTTTTCAATCTTTGAAGCGAAGAAGTCTACGACCTCTTTACACTTGGTGTAAGTGAGTTAATGTTTCAGGTCGATGACCTTTCGTCTCCGACCTGAAACGTTAACTCACTTTCCTCTCTCCATAGATGCTGCCTGACCTGCTGCGTGTTCCCAGCGACTTCTGTTTTTATTCCACAAATATCAGCTCAGCTTCTTGGCTAAGAACAGCCGACCCCCTGGTTAAAAAGATGACTGCCTCCCTCGCCTTCTGTGCTACCTATTTCCCTTTGTGTTTGATGATGGTAACTTACCACTTCGCCTATTGGCAGTTTAGTTGGAGATTACAGCGTGTGACTGATGCATGTATTGGCTTTTTGGCAATGAGACTCCCCTCCGCTGGCCAACACGGTCAACCGGTCTCTCCTCAGGCTCTGTTCCACTCCCCCTGAAAACTGCTGTCATCACCTCCCCACCCATTAAGGCAACGGATTAACACATTGAATGTGATGATGGCATTCCTTCTGACATACAAGCACTGTGTTACAATCACAACCCAGTTCTTCATTCAGAGAGTTACGGGTGGAAAATTCTAACCAGCAACAGAACAACTTTTTTAACCAGTTCAATTCTCTTTAGAGATGACTTTATTGATTGAGCTTCAACAACGATAAGAACAAATAGATAGGTGAGCTAAGGAAAGCTGTTGCTGCTGTTAGCAATACTGGATGTTGGGGTAATGAATCATTTGAGCACTGACATGCTTGTATAATGCAGAAATAGAGGTTCAGCTTCTGCACCGTATACTATAGTGTATTGCAGCTAGAATCTTTACAGCATTGAAACAGCAAAACACATGTCCCCTTAAATTTTCGCCACTAAAAATTTACTGCATTAATTCAATGCAAGTTAAAAAACGGGAATGAGATTGAACAAGTCTCTCACCTTATTTTATGGGTAACTATATAACACAGTGGTTTTGACTCTCGCCAATGAAGAAACCTTCTATAAATAATGCCTCCTATATAACACACCACTTAATATATCGTCTGGGGACTAGGCTGGATCCAGGGAGATATTTTGTGAGTCCATGCTGGGAATACTGTAGAATACATAAATGACCCACATTCACAAACTCAGGTCGTCAAATGTCCAGTTGATAGCAAGCTAGGGAAAACTGTGGAATCAGGAGAGGAAGGCATAATCTTACAAAGGGGCTGATCACTGGCAAATGAAGTTCAATACAGATAAATGTAAAATACTGCATGTAGGGAGTAAAATAGGTGGCACATGTCATCTGACTGGTGAGAAGTTAAAAGAGGATTTGTCAGTTAGGTTAGCATCAGGGATATGAGCACTGGGCTTAGTTTCTCTGCTACTAACATCCTGCAGACCTTCACTATAGCAACAGGAAGGTTCAGTCAGTCATGTCCAAAGCTAAAGGAGAAAATCCTTCCCTCTCCCCCCATGTCTTTCTGATAATTTTCTCTTTCCAGTGCATATGACCCCTGCTGTTGTCCTGCTGTTTTTGTTATTCTCTGCAGGATATTAAGAGAGAGCAATCTTGGTGCATCCCCTGCTCCTAAGCCCTTTGAGCTGGACTGGGGAATTATTCAACATATTGACACAGTATATATCCCTGTTTACATCTCTGTATCCTCAAGAAAACATCCAAAACAATGCAAGAAGAACTTGATTAGGGCAGATTTGATATACTGTAATACGTACCCGGTACAAGAAGAATATAAAGGTATTGGAAAATGTGCAGCCTAGATTCATTAAGATGGTACCAGGGGTTTCAATTGTGATAAGAGACTTGAAAAAATAGGGCCTTTTGCACGGAAGCTGAGAATATCAAGCAATGACCATGAAGGGCCATATACACACGGTAAATACAATAGATTACTTCCACTGGTCAGTGAGTCAGTATTGAGAGATCATAATGTTAGATAATTCCAAAAGGAATTAAACAGAAGTTAGATTCTTTACAGAAGGTGGTTGGAATGTCTGCTAAACTTGTGGAGTCCTGTAGCTCAGTGGTTAGAGCACTCGCTTTGCAAGTGAGAGACCTGAGTTCAATTCCAGGCAGAGGGCGAAACCTCGGGCAAGTTTCCTTACTCCACACAGAGCCTAATAATAATCCCTCCAAAACCAAAAACAATAATAAATTGGTCATTTTCAATCTACGACTGTCTGAGGGACATTGCTGTGCGCAATTGGCTGTCGCGTTCGCCCACAAATATACAGTCAATTCACTTTACAATGTGTTCTGTGAAGCGCTTTGGGATGTCCTCCCGTCGTGAAAAGCGCTATATCAAATGCAAGGATTATTATTATTATTATTATAAACTGCACTAGCTCTGAGATCCCAGACACAAAGTCAGGCTAAAATGTCACAGAATTTTTTTTGTTGCAAGTCATTTCATGGAGCACCCCCAGGATGTTGACTTAAATCGATTACAGATGAGTATCCAAAACAGCTTCACTTTGAGAAAAAGAGGAAACTGAAATTAACAAAATCCCTGAGCACCCAGACCCACAATAATAATGAAGCAGTGATCTGAAGCCTGAAAACGTATTCCAACAGTAAAGATTTTACATATTCATTAAAGAAGGAAGGATTAACATCAAATTGCGTCAGAGTAAGTCCGTCCAGTGCTTCTGTCTGCATTTAAATGCTAATTTTCAGTTCTGAGGCTAGACATTTACAGTTTATTTTAAAATTATTTCCTCATGGTGCTCCAGATGTGCTCTATGAATCACAATTTTTTTCCTGTCTTTTTAAATCTTTTCCAACATTTCCTTTCTCTCTGTTTTGGTCCTTGTTGATCGTCTCCCAGCTTTACTGGCTAATTCTCATTGATTGCTGCACTTATGTACCAGGGAGGGAGATATTATCTGGAGTGCAGCTCCATGTAGCAGTTAAAATATTATTCATGAACCACACAATGGCCAATGTTTTGGTTTTATTTAAGTAGATGAGAGAATACTATAAGTCCCACCTTTGAACCATTTGTGTGTCATGCCATCATGTACAGTGGGCATCCTAATGGCTTCTTGCAGTGACACTCAGTGATAATTACAACTGGATTGAAGCCATTTTGCCAACTAGCTTTCTTATGCACTGGGAATAAGATGGGAATTAAACTTCTTATGGCAATCAAACCAAAAAGTAATTCAGCTCCATTAAAAAATGCCAACCAATTCTGAAAATCACAGCAACATCAAGAACATTTCAGCTGAAAATCTGTAAACTTGTAAAATCAACCAAAGTAACAAGCAGGAACATTCGCCATGAGAGGGAAAACAATATCTTACCTGAATGAGCACAGGTCATGTGAATCTTAATGTATGTTTGACCCGGTCTGTTTAGTGAGCTTCTCTGCAATAATGCTTTCTGCTGGTTGAGATGTTCTGCATCAATCATGGAACGACCTCAGATGATTTCTTTCCTTATCAGTGGAATAGAAGTAGAAGTCATTTTGTTCAAAGGGACAGTAACAGGATTTCACTCACAGTACAACTTAGTTAGCCAATAATTCAGATTGGCCACTATATTGCAACACATTTTTGAATACAAAATTGAACTGTTATAACTTAGAATGATGAGTCTTAATTTAAATTTAATGAGAGTGCGGGGAGGGAGGGAGAGCACGTAGGATGATTTGTTTTGGTCAGACTAAGTGCAAGCCACCTATGTAGAGAAAATTCCCTTTGTGTGAAATGTGGAATGTGGAATTCCATTCTGCATGGAATGTGTAATCTCTCCGGAGAGGGACACACCACACCCTGTTTATTTCATTCTGTAAAGGTACAACTTGCCAAGAGCCAAGGTTTGCTTTGAGGTATTGCTGGAGTTTAACCGGCTAAAAGTGCAGAGGTTGTCATTGAAAGCACTGTCTGGCAAGCTTGCACTTTAGGTCTAGGTCTATTTTATCTGTTCGGCATAGAGTTATCAGGAGTTGAATGGCAAAAATTCCTGCCCCCAGAAAGCAGTCTGCCCCTCCAAATCCTGCTGATGATCCAGGCTGACTGGTTATCATCAGTAGTGGAGTACTACTCCAATGCACTGACTCAGGATCCTTACAACCACGACCTCCTCATAGCATACTTGGAAAACAAAAATACATTTGTAAAGCCCCTTTCACGTCAGGAGGACGTCGCGAGGTGCTGGGACTTGTTATAATTCAGACTGTTGCCAACAGAGAGTTGATTCAATTCCGACACTCTATTGCCAAACA
The DNA here is from genome assembly GCF_018977255.1 of Callorhinchus milii. Classification (NCBI taxonomy): domain Eukaryota; kingdom Metazoa; phylum Chordata; class Chondrichthyes; order Chimaeriformes; family Callorhinchidae; genus Callorhinchus; species Callorhinchus milii. The sequence goes on along the minus strand of NW_024704768.1, from coordinate 370,474 downwards.
CATTAGCTTAGAGCCAGCTCAGCCCCAAGGAGACCCCATGTACTACCCTACCCCGCTCCTGAAGAGCAGAGTTGCTGCTCTCAGTAGGCTCAAACCTATGCTTGTTGGAGGTCATTGACTTCCGACAAGCATAGGTTTGAGCCTTCACAAGGTGGATAGCAGACATGCAAGCTTCCTAGTTAGAAACACAACCTAGCATTGCCATTATCCTCCTGCAACTTATCTCTCTACATACCAATGAAGGTGGCTATCAGACTTAATAAAATAATAATCCTTGCATTTGATATAGCGCCTTATCACATCATTGAGACAACAACAACAACAAGATTCCATTTATTGAGCGCCTTTCACGTCGGGAGGACGTCCCAAGGCGCTGTACAGTTGGGTCAGGACCTGAGCATTGGGGAAATGGTCAGGGTGAGGGGAGGGAAGGGAGGGAGCAAGGAGGGGGGAAATGGTCAGGGTGAGGGGAGGGAAGGGAGGGAGCGAGGAGGGGGGAAATGGTCAGGGTGAGGGGAGGGAAGGGAGGGAGCGAGGAGGGGGTAGAGAGTCGAGAGGGGAGCTGAAGGCTCGGTCAAAGAGAACGTTTCAAAGCGCTTCACAAAATACACTGTAATGTGAATTGACTGTATATATTTTGTGGGTGAAATGCGGCAGCCGATTGCACAAGCAGTGTCCCACAAACAGTCGTGGATTGAGTGACCAATTTTTTTTTGAAGGAATTATTACTCCTGGAAAGGCGATTTGCCAATCGACTAATAACCGGGTTCCTACTTACTGCTGGGTAAATAGAGACGTGTGGAGTAAGGAAACTTGCCCAATGTTTCACCCTGCCGGGAATTGAACCCAGGTCTCTTGCTTGTGAAGGCGAGTGCTCTAACCACTGAGCTACAGTCAATTCACTTTACAGTACATTCTGTGAAGCACTTTGACGGTCTCAATGATGTGATATGGCGCTATATCAAATGCAAGGATTATTATTATACAGCTTCACCAAATTTACAGGTTTGAGTGTGGATTGGGAAAATGCAACAAGGGTTAATGGGAGCAAGCGATCTGATTCTGTATTGATTTGCCTTTACAGCAATACTACAGTATTATGTCATGGAACAGTGAGCAGACTCTTTCAGTGCCACAACTGAGCTGGCTAATCATTTAGGAGGAGCAAATTAACCCCTTAACACCAGGTCATTGCACCATAAATCTTAATATTTTGATGGGAATAATGATCTAGGGCCTGACAGTACCAAAATATTCAGCATCTCAGGCAGTTTTAAAAAGATTCACCCAGTGTTGTACATCTGGCATTCTCAGTTTCTGTCAGTAGAGGACCTTAGTGAGCTACGTAAATAATAATATTCCCTTTAGCAAAAACAATTAGTATTGCAGCATTTCAGTTTGTTCTCATGAGTTCCATGAAATTGATAATAACATTTCCTTAAAATTTTGGGCTCTGGACTTGTAGACGTGTCACTCCTGCATTCATATAATATGAAGAAGGTCCTCAGAAGTCACCTGGAATATATTTGCAGTGCTCAGTGCCACAATATCGTAACATATTTCTGAATGAAAATGAAAAATTAACCTGCTATAACTTCGACTAAGTCTTAATTTCAGTGCAATGAGGATGCAAACCGAGAGGGAGGAAGAGCATGCAGGATGATTTGTCAACCAAAGTCTGACTCCAAAGTCTGAATATCAAAACCAGTGCATCAAGGGGCAATTCTTTGTTGCTTAGTACATGTTTTTCTTAGTCTGGTTTGTGTTGTGTTTTTTACAGGGTGAGCTGCTGAGCCCGTGCCGGTGTTCTGGCTCTGTACGTTGCACACACCAGCCGTGCCTAATCAGATGGATTAGCGAGCGAGGCTCATGGAGCTGTGAGCTGTGTTACTTTAAGTACCAGGTCCTAGCAATCAGCACAAAGAACCCACTGCAGGTAAGCAAGAGACTCTGCCAAAATCGTGGAGAGGGGCAAAACACTGATTTAATGTGCATCAGGTATATATGGTTATAAGCAGGTGCAAATTGTTTCTTATGCCCCTCTACAGTTTTAGTATGGTTTCTTGTCTTAAATTACAATGGGTCACTCAGCTCATTATCCTTTAGGTATTGATTTAAAAACTGATAATATGTCTAAAACTATATATTTCCTTGGTGGGGTATCGTTTTGAGTGAACTGGCTGTGAGGGGGCTGGGCTGGAAATGCTAGTTTGTCTGCAATAACATTGTTCATGGTTGACCAGTCTATATGACTCATAACATAACATGTAGGAGCAGGAGTTGGCCATTCGGCCCTTCGAGCCTCTGCACCGCCATTCAATCTTCTAATCTAACTCCAGCTAATAACACTGCCTTACCCCCATATCCCCCACCTCCCCACCCCAGCCAGCCTCCCCCCCCCCCGCCTTACCCCCATATCCCCACCTCCCCACCCCAGCCAGCCTCCCCCTCCCCCTCCCCCCCGCCTTACCCCCATATCCCCCACCTCCCCACCCCAGCCAGCCTCCCCCTCCCCCCCCGCCTTACCCCCATATCCCCCACCTCCCCACCCCAGCCAGCCTCCCCCCGCCTTACCCCCGCCTTACCCCCCGCCTTACCCCCATATCCCCCACCTCCCCACCCCAGCCAGCCTCCGCCTCCCCCCGCCTTACCCCCATATCCCCCACCTCCCCACCCCAGCCAGCCTCCCCCCCCCGCCTTACCCCCATATCCCCCACCTCCCCACCCCAGCCAGCCTCCTCCCCGCCTTACCCCCATATTCCCCACCCCCCACCCCAGCCAGCCTCCCCCCCGCCTTATCCCCATATCCCTTAATCCCTTTTGCAATAAGAAATCTATCTCTCTCAGTCTTGAATATGTTCAAGGACTGAGCGTCAACAGCCCTTTGGGGTAGTGAGTTCCATACATTCACTGCCCTTTGAGTGAAGAAGTTCTTCCTCAACTCAGTGCGAAAGGGCTGCCTCTGATTTTAAGGTTGTGACCCCTGGTTTTAGTTTCTCCAACCAGGGGAAACAATCTCCCACTATCTACTCTATCATGCCCTTTGATGATCTTATAGGTTTCTATAAGATCCCCTCTAATTCTTCTATATTCTAGAGAATATAGGCCCAAATTGGTCAGCCTATCCTCGTAACTCATCCCCTTCATCCCTGGTACTAACCTAGTAAATCTACGCTGCACCCCTCCAAGGCAAGTACATCCTTCCTTAAATAAGGAGACCAAAACTGCACACAGTATTCCAGGTGTGGTCTCACCAGGGCCCTATACAGTTGCAGCAAGACTTCCCTACTCTTATACTCTAATCCTTTCATAATGAATGCTAACATACCGTTCGCCTTCCTAATTGCTGCTGCACCTGCAGACTAACTTTCTGTGATTGGTGTACAAGGACACCCAAGTCCCTCTGGACGCTAACACATTCCAATCTCTCCCCTTCTAAAAAATAACCCGCTCTACTGTTTTTGCTACCTAGGTGGATGACTTCGCACTTCCCTACATTATACTTCATCTGCCACCTACCTGCCCAATCACCTAACCTATCTATGTCTCGCTGCATTTTTTTAATGTCGTCCTCTGTGTTGACACTTCCTCCTAGTTTTGTGTCATCCGCGAATTTAGATATATTAACTTCGATGTCCTCATCTAGATCGTTGATGTAGATGGTAAATAGCTGAGGCCCAAGGACTGATCCTTGTGGCACTCCACTAGTCACATCCCGCCAATCTGAAAAGGACCCGTTTATCCCTACTCTTTGTTTCCTACCCGTTAACCATTCCCCAATCCACGTTAATATGCTCCCCCAATTCCATGGGCCCTTATCTTTTGGACTAACCTTTTATGCGGCACCTTATCGAATGCCTTCTGGAAGTCCAAATAGACCACATCCACTGATTCACCCTTATCTAGTTTACTGGAAATATCCTCAAAAAACTCTATGAGATTTGTCAAACATGACTTCCCTTTTGTAAAGCCATGTTGACTTGGCCTAATTATATTGTGCCCTAAATACCGCACTACCACATCCTTAATCAATGATTCTAAAATTTTCCTATCACTGATGTGAGACTAACTGGCCTATAGTTCCCCATCTTTTCCTTTCCACCTTTTTTAAATAGTGGTGTGACATTTGCGATCTTCCAATCCATGGGGACTGTTCCAGAATCCAAGGAATTTTGGAAGATCAGACATAAGGCCTCCACTATCTCATAAGCTCCTCTTTTAAAACCCTGGGATGCAAGCCATCCGGACCAGGGGATTTGTCACTTTTTAGTGCTAACAGTTTCCCTAGCACCAATTCTCTACTAATGAAAATTTCCCTAAGTTGCTCCCTGTCCTTATCCCTTTGGTGCATCTCTATTGTTGGCAGACTTGTTGTGTCTTCTAGGGTGAAGACAGATGCAAAGTACCCATTTAGGGACTCTGCCATGTCCTTATCCCCCATTACAACTTCTCCCGTCTCTGACTGAAGTGGACCTACATTTACCCTCACAGCCTATTCCTCTTAATATATTTGTAAAAACTTTTACAATCAGACTTAATGTTCCTACGCTTACCCTCATACTCCTTTTTCTCGCTCTTAATGAGTTTTTTAGTTTTATTTTGCTGGTTTCTAAAACTCTCCCAATCTTCAGATTTGCTGCTTTTCTTGGCAGTTTTATAAGCCTTTTCTTTTAATTTGATGCTTTCCCTAACTGCTCTAGTTAGCCACGGATGAATTGCTTTCCCTGTGGTACTCTTATTCCGCAAGGGAATATGCGACCGCTGAGAATTTTGCACTACATCCTTAAATATTTGCCACTGTTGGTCTACATTTTTACCTCTTAATCTTATTCTCCAGTCTATTTTACCTAAATCTTTCCTCATACCTCATGAGACTTGGAGATAATAATAATAATAATAATAATCCTTGCATTTGATATAGCGCTTTTCACATCTATTCGACGTCTCAAAGCGCTTCACAGAATAGACTGTAAAGTGAATGACTGTAAATTTGTGGGTGAAACGCGGCAGCCAATTGCGCACAGCAGCGTCCCACAGACAGTCGAGGATTGAAGTGATCAATTTATTATTTTCTTTTCGTGAGGGATTATTATTAGGCGTGTGGAGTAAGGAAATTTGCCCAAGGTTTCACCCTGCTGGGAATCAAACCCAGGTCTCTTGCTTGAGAGGCGAGTGCTCTAACCACTGAGCTATAGGAGTCCACAAATATTCTAAGGAATTCTAAAATTGGCACAAAAAAGATCTTTTCTCTATCCCAAAAGTCAATGGACGCACCTCTGATAATTCAGCACTCACTAGACATTTCACTGCACTGTCAGTCTAGACATAGATATGGTCATATTCTCAATTTTGAAACCCAAATCTCTCAGTGCTACTGGACATGTGCTGGGAAACTATCAATGCTTTGTACCAGTGACTATATCCATCACTCCCCCAATAATTAACTCTCAATCTCACTAGCTCTAATGCCACTGCCCAGTCATTATAATACACATTAAAGCACTAAATTTCCATTTAGAATTTTTTTATCATTGTTTGCCATGGAAGTTTTCCCAATTCGTTCAAAGATCAAAGTAGGGTTCCCCATAACAACAACAATAAAATTATATTTGTATAGCGCCTTTCATGTCGGAAGGAAGTCCCAAAGCACTGGACAATCAGTGTTGCGGACCCAGGATGACGGTCGGGATCGGGGAGGGTGGATGGCAGTGGGGAAGGAGGGTGATCGAAGGCATGGTTGAAGTGGAGGGTCTTGAGACGGGTCTTGAAGGAGGCAAGAGAGGGGAGTAGCTGCTAGATGGAGTTCCGGGGGGGGGGGGGGCAGAGTGGTTGAAGGCCCGCCCGCCAATGGTGGGGTGAGTAAGGTGGGGGACGTGTAGCAGGCTGGAGCCCACTGAGCGGAGGGAGCGGGCAGATTGGTAGGGGGTTAGGAGGTCACAGAATTAGAGGGGAGCAAGGCCAAGGAGGGCTTTGAAGATGGAAACCAGGATCTTGAACTCCGTGACCCCATCTCCTCCACTCTTGCCCGACTCCATTGGCTCCCTATCCTTTAGAGGATGCAGTTCAAGATCCTGGTCCTCACCTACAAAGCCCTCCATGGCCTCGCCCCACCCTACCTCTGTGACCTCCTAACCCCTACCAACCCGCCCGCTCCCTCCGCTCAGCCGGCTCTGGCTGCTCCATGTAACCCAACCCACCCGCCCCACCATTGGGGCCACTCTGCCCCCAACCTCTGGAATTCCATCCCCCAATCACTCCGCCTCGCCCCCTCCTTAGGCTCCTTCAAGTTCCGCCTCAAAACCCTCCTCTTCGACCATACCATCAGTCATCCCCCCCCTCTCGACTCTCTTCCCCCTCCTCGCTCCCTCCCTTCGCTCCCCTCACCCTGACCATTTCCCCCCTCCTTGCTCCCTCCCTTCCCTCACCCTGACCATTTCCCCCCAATGCTCGGGTCATGACCCAACTGTGCAGCGCCTTGGGACGTCCTCCTGACGTGAAAGGCGCTTTATAAATGGAATCTTGTTGTTGTTGTTGTTCCCCTCCCTTCTCCCCCCTGACCCCAGCTCGGGTCCGAAATGCTGTACACTGTCCAGTGCCTTGGGACGTCCTCCCGACGTGAAAGGCGCTATACAAATGTAATCTTGTTATTGTTGTTGTTGTTGAACTGTATCCTCTGTGTGATGGGAAACCAGTGGAGTCGGCGAGGATGGGGGCGATAGGGTCACGGAGCCTGGTGTGGGAGAGGATACGGGCTGCACAGTTCTGGATGATCTGCAGCCTATGGAGGGAGGAGTTGGGGATGCTGACAAGCAGGGAGTTTGCGTAGTCGAGCCTGGATGTTATGAATGCAAGATGTTATGAATCCAATCTTGAACCAGTTGACAGATCACTTTTCAGGGTCACTTGATGATGCAGTCAGTTTGTTCGCTAAAGCTAGAGAACATTTAGTTTCTGCGCTTACATTATAAGCAAAGAACATAAAGCTTGCTAGTGTGAATAGATAGCAAAAGCCAAACTCCTGAAATGATAATTTCTTGTGATATTCCAGTCAAATTAGAAAACTGTGAATTGCAAAGTGTTGAACTTTAATGCTTTTTCCTTTCTCTATCCCCCTTATATTTCCAACTGTCTCATATCTTGCAACCCCTTCTTGTTTCTTCTCTTTGTTTCTCTCTCTTCAATTCTGTCTCTTTCTTTCTCATATTATCTAATTTAATGAGTGTTTCTTGGTCACTTCTCTCTCATGTTTCTTTCTTTTTCCACTCCCACTCATTGCTTCTCTTTCAGTGGCAAGCAATCTCCCTGACGGTGATTGAGAAAGTGCAGATAGCTGCCATCATCCTTGGTTCCCTCTTCCTAATTGCTAGCATCTCCTGGTTGATCTGGTCCTCCCTCAGTCCATCGGCAAAGTGGCAGAGACAGGACCTGCTCTTTCAGATCTGTTACGGCATGTATGGCTTCATGGACATCGTCTGCATTGGTAAGTGTTTATGTGCGAAGTAACAAGCTTCAGATGCAAGTCTCCACAATGCTGGATTCCACCTCACACAATGGCACCTTGTCATTTCCAGCTGAGCAGTTGCTAAAGGCTTTAGAGTTGGTCTCCTTTCTCACTTCTGTGGTGCACTTCATCAGACGAGGAACCACACTGTGTGGATTGGGTCAGCACTGAACAGACCATACATTTATTTGTGTTGGTTAAACTCTGTCCAAAATGTGCAATGTCGTGTATTTTGATTTATATCACAACCTTTAGAAAAACACAATCATAGTCACAGGCTGCCAAGATAGGAGCAGTAATACGTCATAACGATAGATTACTGCTCTGTAGAACCGGGCTCTCAGCCAGAAGATATGATTTTCAATCACAGCCACAAGCCATTCTACCATCGTGTGGCATCTGACAAAGGAAAAGACTGTGGAAGTATCCTTTCTCCATCCCCACAATGTACCTTGTGCTGTGTCAGTCAAGAAACAGAATCTGCAGTGTACATGATTTCAGCAACCTTTAGTAATAAGAGTGCTAATGTTCTGGGTATCTGTCAGTTGAGCATAAGACACAGCACAAGAAGTTTCTGGGTTTGGAACCCAGTGGGTCACAGTAATTCACCCTTTTATGAGTGATATAATGAATGCCTTGTCCACCCTAGGGAAAAGCCTGGCCTGGTTTGTGCCACAGTAGGCCAAGCACTGTTGATTGGAGTCCTGTAGCTCAGTGGTTAGAGCACTTGCTTTGCAATTGAGAGACCTGAGTTCAATTCCCGGCAGAGGGCGAAACCTCGGGCAAGTTTCCTTACTCCACACAAAACTGGCCCTTCACACTGTTTGTACCTCAGGAGGGAAACCTGGAGCAGATAACTTGGTTTAATTCTTTCCACTCTGCATCGTGTAAAAAAACTGGGTGTGAGTTTTTAATGCTGTTGAAGAGCTGGTTACATAGTGAACATGGTTGTACCATCTTTGAATGGTACAATGGGTGTACCATTGAGCTTTCAATGGGTTGAAGAATACTGAGCCCAGTATGATTCCCTCTCACTGTCTTCATACTGCAGTGAGTGAGACACTGCTCCTAACTGGTACTGGCTTAACTCCGACCAACACTGTATCTCTCCCAGCAAAGTACCACCAAAATCAGAGCAAACAGCAATTCAACAAAAGCATAATTTATCATAAAACAACAACAAGATTACATGTGTATAGCACCTTTCACGTCGGGATGACATCCCATGGTGCTGGACAGTATAGCATTTCATACCCGAGCTGGGGTCAGGGAGGGAGAGGGAGGGGAAGGGGGTGGCCGATGGCATGGTCGAAGAGGAGGGTTTTGAGGCTAAGGAGGGGCGAGGTGGAGTGACTGGGGGATGGAATTCCAGAGGTTGGGGCAGAGTGGCTGAAGGCTCTCCCGCCAATGGTGGGCGGGTGGGTCGGGGGACGTGGAGCAGCCAGAGCCGGCTGAGCGGAGGGAACGGGAGCATTGGTTAGGAGGTCACAGAGGTAGGGTGGGGCGAGGCCATGGAGGGCTTTGTAGGTGAGGACCAGGATCTTGAACTGGATCCTCTGAAGGATAGGGAACCAATGGAGTCGGGCGAGAGTGGGGGAGATGGGGTCATGGAGTTTGGTGCAGGAGAGGATAAGGTGTTCAAAGGAGGGGAAGGTTCCGGAGGAGTAAGGGGAAAGGCCAAGGGGGAACCGGAAGATGAGAGCCACATCACCGCCATGGCGATTAGGCCGTAGGGTTTGGTGAAAGGTGTAACCTGGAGGTGTGGCCTCGACTAGTGGGAAGGTGTCGTCTGGGGTAAACAGCAGTAAACGTAGCATGAAAAGACCTTGTTCTTGTTGGGTGTCTCAGTCCAGTGCAGCTCAAACAGCTGTGAGCTCTGGTTCCTTAACCCTGACATAGATCATAGATCTCATACACTGAAGGGAAGCAGTGAATATAATTGTGTGGAGAAGGAAAAGTGGCAAAATACAACGGTAATAAGCAGCAAATTAGACAAGAGTAAAGGCCAGCAAAATAATATGGATGTTTAACAAAAAAGCATTTGAAAGAACATCTACCCTCCTGTTGTTAATAATAATAATCCTTGCATTTGATACAGCGCCTTATCACGTCTTCTAGACGTCTCCAAGCGCTTCACAGAATATACTGTAAAGTGAATTGACTGTATATTTTGCAGGCGAAACGCGGTTATACTAAATAGGTTTGAATTTTCATCGAATGTGCAGAGCTTCACACAAAACCTGTTAAAGGTCTGAGAAACAGGTCCAGCTGAATGTAACAGGCTATGCCTACAGCTCCGTGAAGTGTTGGAATGTCTCCTAAAATCACATTTAGATTGTACGGGCATCAAAACTCAGCAATTCCTTTCAGAATCAGATTCCTTTTTCGAGTTTGCATCATCCTATTCGTTGTGCTGTTTCTAGCTCCTTTAAACCAGAAGAGATATGAAATGAAATATTAAAGCCAATTGAAACTTTTTTGGGGCCAGCCGGATGTCTGACACATGCGGAAACCAATCACAAATGCTTAAGGGTAACCAAACCAAACTAAGAATTCCATGCTTCCCACCTACACATGGAAATCCCATAGATTGTTGGAATGGAATACGCTCTCTCTCCTAAGCAGTGATAATAGACACAGTATACAGAATTGAAATTCTGAGTTCAAAAAATGTAAATGCTCTTTTTCAGGTCTCATTATTCATGAGGGATCATCTGTGTATCGAATCTTCAAGCGCTGGCAAGCGGTTAATCAGCAATGGAAGGTACTGAACTATGAAAAATCCAAGGATCTTGGGAAGCCATTAGTGCGGCTATCAACAAGGCCGGGGGAAGGAATTCACGGACAAACCACTCATCAAACAATGACAGGAGTTCCAGGAGCACCCAGCGCACCGGAACCATTTTGAACCATCACTGTGGATACACTATTCTGCACATTCTCAGCCACTTCAGGCCTAACGACCATCGGAACAGTAACAACTCAAACAGAGAACTGGTCATGCGTGTTACAACAGTGTGAATCCAAATAAAAGTCCATATTGTCATGTAAACCACTGAGGAAGCTGAAACCCATGGGGAATACACAGGCCAAAAGCAAATGTATCATTGCTGGATTTCAAAAGAAAGTTATTTGAGGCTCACCGATGACAAACTTGTTTGTAATCTACAGCAGCCTTGGCATGTTGGACTACACTGGGTGCAAAGCCTCAAACTCCATTCCTGGAAATCACCAACATTTTTTTACATTTTTTAAAATCTTAAGTTGAAGACAAGTTTTTGAAACTCTAGACCCAGCATTTTTATAAAAAAAACACAAAAATAAACAAAAATCCCCGGAGGGCAATGGAACACAAGATGGTTTGTTTAAAACTGGCAAAGAAAGGCGTACCATAAAAGAAGATCAGTTCCGAAGTGCTGTGGGATGTTGGCAATAAATTATCTGTACAGTTCACCTTTAAGTTAATGCATGAGAGTATGTTTTTTTCTCCTCCCATCTCCATCTGGGAGAAAAGTAATTTATATGCAAATGGTGGACTGCAAATAAATTTCTGTTTTTTAGGAACTGTTGGAGTTTCAGTGCGAATCACACACAGAACAGATGTTGGTGCTTTATTTATACTGGCATTCTACCTCTGTATCCCACAGAGTGTATTGTAATATGTACACCAGTCTCGCAGCTCTATATCACACAATATATTATTGCATATAGAGTAGTCTCTCACACCTGGATCACAGAGAAAAATAATAATAATAATAATAACAATCCTTGCATTTGATATCATAATAATAATAATAATAATCCTTGCATTTGATATAGCGCTTTTCACGTCGGGAGGACGTCCCAAAGCGCTTCACAGAAACACTGTAAAGTGAATTGACTGCATATTTGTGGGCGAACGCGGCAGCCAATTGCGCACAGCAATGTCCCACAAACAGTCGTGGATTGAAAATGACCAATTTATTATTGTTTTGGTTTTGAAGGGATTATTATTAGGCTCTGTGTGGAGTAAGGAAACTTGCCCAAGGTTTCGCCCTGTCTGGAATTGAACTCAGGTCTCTCACTTGCAAAGCGAGTGCTCTAACCACTGAGCTACAGGACTCCACGATATAGCTACTATGCTGTTGAGAATGTTTCTTAA
>NW_024704768.1:273842-358807 GCF_018977255.1 Callorhinchus milii | reverse complement strand
GAGATCTGTACATGGCCAACTGAGACCAATTGAACCACACCAATGGGTGTCTGCATTTTAATATTACTTAACTGTAGAACAATACTAACCCTAAACATCATTAGCATCTGCCCAGAAATGAAACACGGTGTCACACAAGGAACATTATATAAAAAAGCATTCAAGAAACCATACAAGAGTCTCAGAATACGATATTAGAAAGAGAAACCAACCACTGTCAATGAAAGCATCCTGTTGCAGGCGAGGATATGGTGCTAGGTTTCCTATTGCATAATGATTAGATTCTTTTGTACACTTGCAAAGTTGTTTTTAATTAATATGTCTTTTCATTGCAATTAAATATTTAAAAGATTGTGCTCTGAGGCACATTCCAGTATTCTAATAACACAGGAGGGAGTTATTCTCAGAATATTCACTGTAAATGGAAACAGGAAGAACACTGAAGAACACTACACGTAGATCTACCTATTAAAGCTGAGAAGATACAGTGAACAGATAGATAGGTGGATGCATTACTAACTGCATTTCAGAGAGACGTGTGAAAAGTTTTGTGTGTGGTACACACCAACATTTCTTCACCAGTAATGAAATGTAGATCGCATTATCCCAGAAGGCCATTCAGGCCGCTGAGGCCAGGAGCGGGTGCTTTGCAAATCAATCTCTTAGAATGTTTTCTGTTTCAAGGACCACGTGCCTCAGGGAAGATTCCCAACAGCCATAATATGCGGGGGAATGATAATGTATTAGCCCCATCATCACATTTGTGTTCTCTATCGCAGAGCTCCAGAAACTCAGGATTTTGGGGCAATTCCAAACAATGTGGAGGAGGGTATCCGCATCAGTGCTGGTCATCAAACCCAGGATAGAGCGTCTTCAGTCTGCATGGAATAAGGAATATTCTGTACACAAGCTTGAGCTGACTTTCCTGAGCTGGCATAAGACTGCAGGTAGATGGAGAATGGGCCAGCTCCCAGGACTGATCCCAATCCTCAACTCACAAAGGTTGGTTCTCCTGAACATAGAGACCTGTAGCTCAGTGGTTAGAGCCCTCGCCTCGCAAGCGAGAGACCTGGGTTTGATTCCCGGTAGGGAGAAATGTTGGGAAAGTTTCCTTACTCCACACGCCTCTGTTTACCTAGCAGTCAGTAGGAACCCAGTTGTTAGTCGATTGGGGATTGCTTTTCTAGGGGTAATAATCCTTCAAAAATAAATAAAAATGATAATAATAAATTGGTCATGACTGTTTGTGGGACACTGCTGTGCTGCCCCGTTTCGCTCACAAAATATAGAGTCAATTCATGTTACAGTATATTCTGTGAAACGCTTTGAGACGTCTCAAAGACGTGATAAGGCGCTATATCAAATGCAAGGATTATTATTATTTATAATATGTAACCTAAATGTCTTCTTTGTGGGCATGCGAACGAGATGTTCAGCTAAATCTGAATTAACCATCAAAGCAAATTCCTATTAAACATTGACATTTAGTTGCTAAACACATGACGAGTAAATGCTGTAAACTGCACTGGTTTCTCAGAGATGACTCACCATGCCACATGAACTCAGGCTTGAGGACAGAAGGTTAATGACTATTACACAAATACGTTTTATTGCAGGCCTCCTGCTTACAATCTATCATTACATGACTTTCCGCTGTCTACCATAGATGCACGGGAGAAATAAATCAAAACTGTGCATCATTAATTCTATGATAAAATATTAAGGACATTGGGGACAAACTTTCCAACCAATGTTTATTATTACTGTTGGGGTGTGGTGAGGCTTCTCAGCATTCGGCTCCCAAAGCCTATTACCCCATCCTCATTGGCACCACTAGCTCACTGTCCGCCAGTGAATTGAGTGCAAGATCCTCAACCTCGCTTTTAAATTCCTCAAGGTCTTGCTCCATCCTACTTCTGCCACTTTCTTAAACCCTTCCAACTTGCCTGCTTCCTTTCTCACCAGGCACTGGCCTGCTTCACGTCCCTCGCCCTTCCCACTTTACCACTGGTGAATGGGCTATGAACCTATTTGGCCCCACTCTCTTGAAATTCTATCCCGGAGTCCTTTCACCTCATTTTCCTCCTTCATGGTCCATCTCAAGACCTTCCTCTTTGACTGCGTCTTCGGTCAACTTCCCATCCCCACCCCACTTGGCCCCCATTGAGGGAAGCCACTTTGCTGTGGAGCTGCCTGGCCTCATCAAGATTGTCTCCTCAAAGCAAGTTCAGTTTCAGAGACAGCTCACTTACCTGCTTACCATTTTTGCTAGGATTGGTATTAGTGAATGTTGGCATTTGGAGAACATGTTTAATATATATGGTCTGATATATCTACTGCAGCAGAGTAAAGCTCGGTGCACCAAAGCCTTGCTTTAGTTTTCTCTCACGAATAATTACTGACTGCCTGCTATGTGGCACCTTCATCATACTTTTGTATACAAAGTTAGGTTGTGGCTGAAAGGCTCCTCTGCAGGGTCCAGGGCTGATGTGTATTAAATGCCTTCACAAGTGATTGCCAGCAAGAACTGTTATTTTTATTGATTTTTGTTTTAATAAATAAATAAACAAACAAACAAATATTAAATAAATAAAAATAATAATTTGGTCACCCAATCCATGACAGTGGCTGCCGCGTTTCACAAAATATAGTCAATTCACTTCACAGTATATTCTGTGAAGCGCTTTGAGACATCTCAAAGACGCCATAAGGCGCTATATCAAATGCAAGGATTATTATTATTATCATCAATGTGATTTGACTGGTCGTGTGCCATCACATGCCCTGATTTGATTTTAAAATCGATATCCTACATTTCCTGCGTTCCTGACTGATTTATGACGGACTTACCACTTCATTAGATTGATGTTCGCATAACCTTGTCGCATATTGATTCATTCACTTGCCTGTTCTATATGTGAATCAAACCACACATATTGCAGAGTCATCAGTCTGTCTCCCAACATCAAACTATTTAAATTAAACGTTACAACAAGATAAAGTGGTACATGATGCAAGATCAGATCAGAGTTTCTGACTCACATCTCACACATGTGTCAGAATTACAAATTAATTCTATTAACAATGTTAATCTTTATTGCCAAGTGATCTGTTGAGAGTTGAAGAGAATATTTTGTTTATTAAGGTGATTATTTGGGAGCCATATTTATAGATTCATTCACATTTCTTTATAATGTATGGGAATTGTAAAAACAACACTTCCATTTGACACAGAGCCTTACTACATCAAAACATTTCAAAGAGTTTTACAATGAATTACTTTATAGCGCGGGTAGACATAAAGGTGAAAAATGCAGCTATTGTCAGTCTAAATAAATGAATAAAAATCCTTGCATTTGATTAGTGTTATGTTATCAAAATGTCTCAAAGTGCTTCACAGGATATTTTTAAATGTAAAATGTAGGCGAATACTGTTTATTTGTAGGCAAATGCAGCAACCAATCTGCGTACAACAATGTCCCACAAACATAATAATAATCCTTGCATTTGATATAGCGCCTTATCATGTTGTTGAGATGTCTCAAAGTGCTTCAGAGGATAGAGTAGAGTGACTGTATTTTGTGGGTGGGTGAATGACCTAATTTGGAGGTCTGTTGACCAGGACAGTCAGTGTAACTGTTTGAACAGTGCCAAGCAGATATACAAATGGTATGCAATTTGTAACCTCATCTCCTGTAACATCTCTCTCTCTCTCGTGCTGATAGATCAGGCAAAGCCGGAGTACTGACAGCTCTGACTCAGGGTCCTGTTGGAGACTCACTCACAAACTCCTGGCAATCCATATAGAGCTCAGGCTTCAAGCTTCACTTCAACCCATGATTGTAATTATTTTGTCTGAATAATAGCATTGTGATTTTGACATTGCATCTCAGCAGCAAAGAACAAGAGACGAGTTCAGATCAACACTTACAAGAAAATTCCCTTATTTAAAAGAAATGACTCTTACTGCAATATTCACGAGGCAGGAAATCAGTCTGTCTCCACTCCCTGATGGTTCCTTGTAGTACATTCTGTGAAGCACTTTGACAGTCTCAATGATGTGATATGGCGCTATATCAAATGCAAGGATTATTATTATACAGCTTCACCAAATTTACAGGTTTGAGTGTGGATTGGGAAAATGCAACAAGGGTTAATGGGAGCAAGCGATCTGATTCTGTATTGATTTGCCTTTACAGCAATACTACAGTATTATGTCATGGAACAGTGAGCAGACTCTTTCAGTGCCACAACTGAGCTGGCTAATCATTTAGGAGGAGCAAATTAACCCCCTTAACACCAGGTCATTGCACCATAAATCTTAATATTTTGATGGGAATAATGATCTAGGGCCTGACAGTACCAAAATATTCAGCATCTCAGGCAGTTTTAAAAAGATTCACCCAGTGTTGTACATCTGGCATTCTCAGTTTCTGTCAGTAGAGGACCTTAGTGAGCTACGTAAATAATAATATTCCCTTTAGCAAAAACAATTAGTATTGCAGCATTTCAGTTTGTTCTCATGAGTTCCATGAAATTGATAATAACATTTCCTTAAAATTTTGGGCTCTGGACTTGTAGACGTGTCACTCCTGCATTCATATAATATGAAGAAGGTCCTCAGAAGTCACCTGGAATATATTTGCAGTGCTCAGTGCCACAATATCGTAACATATTTCTGAATGAAAATGAAAAATTAACCTGCTATAACTTCGACTAAGTCTTAATTTCAGTGCAATGAGGATGCAAACCGAGAGGGAGGAAGAGCATGCAGGATGATTTGTCAACCAAAGTCTGACTCCAAAGTCTGAATATCAAAACCAGTGCATCAAGGGGCAATTCTTTGTTGCTTAGTACATGTTTTTCTTAGTCTGGTTTGTGTTGTGTTTTTTACAGGGTGAGCTGCTGAGCCCGTGCCGGTGTTCTGGCTCTGTACGTTGCACACACCAGCCGTGCCTAATCAGATGGATTAGCGAGCGAGGCTCATGGAGCTGTGAGCTGTGTTACTTTAAGTACCAGGTCCTAGCAATCAGCACAAAGAACCCACTGCAGGTAAGCAAGAGACTCTGCCAAAATCGTGGAGAGGGGCAAAACACTGATTTAATGTGCATCAGGTATATATGGTTATAAGCAGGTGCAAATTGTTTCTTATGCCCCTCTACAGTTTTAGTATGGTTTCTTGTCTTAAATTACAATGGGTCACTCAGCTCATTATCCTTTAGGTATTGATTTAAAAACTGATAATATGTCTAAAACTATATATTTCCTTGGTGGGGTATCGTTTTGAGTGAACTGGCTGTGAGGGGGCTGGGCTGGAAATGCTAGTTTGTCTGCAATAACATTGTTCATGGTTGACCAGTCTATATGACTCATAACATAACATGTAGGAGCAGGAGTTGGCCATTCGGCCCTTCGAGCCTCTGCACCGCCATTCAATCTTCTAATCTAACTCCAGCTAATAACCTGACACTGCCTTACCCCCATATCCCCCACCTCCCCACCCCAGCCAGCCTCCCCCTCCCCCCCCGCCTTACCCCATATCCCCCACCTCCCCACCCCAGCCAGCCTCCCCCCCCCCCGCCTTATCCCCCACCTCCCCACCCCAGCCAGCCTCCCCCTCCCCCCGCCTTACCCCCATATCCCCCACCTCCCCACCCCAGCCAGCCCCCCCCCCCCCCCGCCTTACCCCCATATCCCCCACCTCCCCACCCCAGCCAGCCCCCCCCCCCCCCCCCCCGCCTTACCCCATATCCCCCACCTCCCCACCCCAGCCAGCCTCCCCCCCCGCCTTACCCCCCCGCCTTACCCCCATATCCCCCACCTCCCCACCCCAGCCAGCCTCCCCTCCCCCCCGCCTTACCCCCATATCCCCCACCTCCCCACCCCAGCCAGCCTCCCCTCCCCCCCGCCTTACCCCCATATCCCCCACCTCCCCACCCCAGCCAGCCTCCCCCCCGCCTTACCCCCATATCCCCCACCTCCCCACCCCAGCCAGCCTCCTCCCCGCCTTACCCCCATATCCCCACCCCCCACCCCAGCCAGCCTCCCCCCCCCGCCTTATCCCCATATCCCTTAATCCCTTTTGCAATAAGAAATCTATCTCTCTCAGTCTTGAATATGTTCGAGGACTGAGCGTCAACAGCCCTTTGGGTGTAGTGCGTTCCACACATTCACTGCCCTTTGAGTGAAGAAGTTCTTCTTCAACTCAGTGCGAAAGGGCTGCCTCTGATTTTAAGGTTGTGACCCCTGGTTTTAGTTCCTCCAAACGGGAAACAATCTCCCACTATCTACTCTATCATTGCCCTTTGATGAACTTATAGGTTTCTATAAGATCCCCTCTAATTCTTCTATATTCCAGAGAATATAGGCCCAAATTGGTCAGCCTATCCTCGTAACTCATCCCCTTCATCCCTGGTACTAATCCAGTAAATCTACGCTGCACCCCCTCCAAAGCAAGTCCATCCTTCCTTAAATAAGGAGACCAAAACTGCACACAGTATTCCAGGTGTCGTCTCACAGGGCCCTATACAGTTGCAGTAAGACTTCCCTACTCTTACACTCTAATCCTTTCATAATGAACGCTAACATACCATTCACCTTCCTAATTGCTGCTGTACCTGCAGACTAACGTTCTGTGATTGGTGTACAAGGAATCCCAAGTCCCTCTGGACGCTAACACATTCCAATCTCTCCCCTTCTAAAAAATAGCCCACTCTACTGTTTTTGCTCCCGAGGTGGATGACTTTGTACTTCCCTACATTATACTTCATCGGCCGCCTACCTCCCCAACCACCTAAACTATCTATGTCTCGCTGCATTTTTTTAATGTCGTCCTTTGTGTTGACACTTCCTCCTAGTTTTGTGTCATCCGCGAATTTAGATATATTAACTTCGATGTCCTCATCTACATCGTTGATGTAGGTGGTAAATAGCTGAGGCTCAAGGACTGATCCTTGTGGCACTCCACAAGTCACATCCCGCCAATCCGGAAAGGACCCGTTTATCCCTACTCTGTTTCCTACCCGTTAACCATTCCCTAATCCACGTTAATATGCTCCCCCCAATTCCATGGGCCCTTATCGTTTGGACTAACCTTTTATGCGGCATCTTATCGAATGCCTTCTGAAAGTTCAAATAGACCACATCCACTGATTCACCCTTTACTGGAAATATGCTCAAAAAAACTCTTATGAGATTTGTCAAACATGACTTCCCTTTTGTAAAGCCGTGTTGACTTGGCCTAATTATATTGTGCCCTAAATACCGCACTACCACATCCTTAATCAACGATTCTAACACTTTTCCTATCACTGATGTGAGACTAACTGCCTATAGTTCCCCATCTTTTCCTTTCCACTTTTTTTAAATAGTGGTGTGACATTTGCGATCTTCCTATCCATGGGGACTGTTCCAGAATCCAAGGAATTTTGGAAGATCAGACATAAGGCCTCCACTATCTCATAAGCTCCTCTTTTAAAACCCCGGGATGCAAGCCATCCGGACCAGGGGATTTGTCACTTTTTAGTGCTAACAGTTTCCCTGGAACCAATTCTCTACCAATGAAAATTTCCCTAAGTTGCTCCCTGTCCTTATCCCTTTGGTGCATCGCTATTGTTGGTAGACTTGTTGTGTCTTCTATGGTGAAGACAGATGCAAAGTACCCATTTAGGGACTCTGTCATGTCCTTATGCCCCATTACAACTTCTCCCGTCTCTGACTGTAGTGGACCTACATTTACCCTCACAGCCTATTCCTCTTAATATATTTGTAAAAGCTTTTACAATCAGACTTAGTGTTCGTCGCTCGCTTACCCTCATACTCCTTTTTCTCACTCTTAATGAGTTTTTTAGTTTTATTTTGCTGGTTTCTAAAACTCTCCCAGTCTTCAGATTTGCTGCTTTTCTTGGCAGTTTTATAAGCCTTTTCTTTTAATTTGATGCTTTCCCTAACTGCTCTGGTTAGCCACGGATGAATTGCGTTCCCTGTGGTACTTTTATTCCGCAAGGGAATATGCGACCGCTGAGAATTTTGCACTACATCCTTAAATATTTGCTACATTTGGTCTACATTTTTACCTCTTAATCTTATTCTCCAGTCTATTTTACCTAAATCTTTCCTCATACCTCATGAGACTTGGAGATAATAATAATAATAATAATAATAATCCTTGCATTTGATATAGCGCTTTTCACATCTATTCGACGTCTCAAAGCGCTTCACAGAATAGACTGTAAAGTGAATGACTGTAAATTTGTGGGTGAAACGCGGCAGCCAATTGCGCACAGCAGCGTCCCACAGACAGTCGAGGATTGAAGTGATCAATTTATTATTTTCTTTTCGTGAGGGATTATTATTAGGCGTGTGGAGTAAGGAAATTTGCCCAAGGTTTCACCCTGCTGGGAATCAAACCCAGGTCTCTTGCTTGAGAGGCGAGTGCTCTAACCACTGAGCTATAGGAGTCCACAAATATTCTAAGGAATTCTAAAATTGGCACAAAAAAGATCTTTTCTCTATCCCAAAAGTCAATGGACGCACCTCTGATAATTCAGCACTCACTAGACATTTCACTGCACTGTCAGTCTAGACATAGATATGGTCATATTCTCAATTTTGAAACCCAAATCTCTCAGTGCTACTGGACATGTGCTGGGAAACTATCAATGCTTTGTACCAGTGACTATATCCATCACTCCCCCAATAATTAACTCTCAATCTCACTAGCTCTAATGCCACTGCCCAGTCATTATAATACACATTAAAGCACTAAATTTCCATTTAGAATTTTTTTATCATTGTTTGCCATGGAAGTTTTCCCAATTCGTTCAAAGATCAAAGTAGGGTTCCCCATAACAACAACAATAAAATTATATTTGTATAGCGCCTTTCATGTCGGAAGGAAGTCCCAAAGCACTGGACAATCAGTGTTGCGGACCCAGGATGACGGTCGGGATCGGGGAGGGTGGATGGCAGTGGGGGAAGGAGGGTGATCGAAGGCATGGTTGAAGTGGAGGGTCTTGAGACGGGTCTTGAAGGAGGCAAGAGAGGGGAGTAGCTGCTAGATGGAGTTCCGGGGGGGGGGGGGGCAGAGTGGTTGAAGGCCCGCCCGCCAATGGTGGGGTGAGTAAGGTGGGGGACGTGTAGCAGGCTGGAGCCCACTGAGCGGAGGGAGCGGGCAGATTGGTAGGGGGTTAGGAGGTCACAGAATTAGAGGGGAGCAAGGCCAAGGAGGGCTTTGAAGATGGAAACCAGGATCTTGAACTCCGTGACCCCATCTCCTCCACTCTTGCCCGACTCCATTGGCTCCCTATCCTTTAGAGGATGCAGTTCAAGATCCTGGTCCTCACCTACAAAGCCCTCCATGGCCTCGCCCCACCCTACCTCTGTGACCTCCTAACCCCCTACCAACCCGCCCGCTCCCTCCGCTCAGCCGGCTCTGGCTGCTCCATGTAACCCAACCCACCCGCCCCACCATTGGGGCCACTCTGCCCCCAACCTCTGGAATTCCATCCCCCAATCACTCCGCCTCGCCCCCTCCTTAGGCTCCTTCAAGTTCCGCCTCAAAACCCTCCTCTTCGACCATACCATCAGTCATCCCCCCCCTCTCGACTCTCTTCCCCCTCCTCGCTCCCTCCCTTCGCTCCCCTCACCCTGACCATTTCCCCCCTCCTTGCTCCCTCCCTTCCCTCACCCTGACCATTTCCCCCCAATGCTCGGGTCATGACCCAACTGTGCAGCGCCTTGGGACGTCCTCCTGACGTGAAAGGCGCTTTATAAATGGAATCTTGTTGTTGTTGTTGTTCCCCTCCCTTCTCCCCCCTGACCCCAGCTCGGGTCCGAAATGCTGTACACTGTCCAGTGCCTTGGGACGTCCTCCCGACGTGAAAGGCGCTATACAAATGTAATCTTGTTATTGTTGTTGTTGTTGAACTGTATCCTCTGTGTGATGGGAAACCAGTGGAGTCGGCGAGGATGGGGGCGATAGGGTCACGGAGCCTGGTGTGGGAGAGGATACGGGCTGCACAGTTCTGGATGATCTGCAGCCTATGGAGGGAGGAGTTGGGGATGCTGACAAGCAGGGAGTTTGCGTAGTCGAGCCTGGATGTTATGAATGCAAGATGTTATGAATCCAATCTTGAACCAGTTGACAGATCACTTTTCAGGGTCACTTGATGATGCAGTCAGTTTGTTCGCTAAAGCTAGAGAACATTTAGTTTCTGCGCTTACATTATAAGCAAAGAACATAAAGCTTGCTAGTGTGAATAGATAGCAAAAGCCAAACTCCTGAAATGATAATTTCTTGTGATATTCCAGTCAAATTAGAAAACTGTGAATTGCAAAGTGTTGAACTTTAATGCTTTTTCCTTTCTCTATCCCCCTTATATTTCCAACTGTCTCATATCTTGCAACCCCTTCTTGTTTCTTCTCTTTGTTTCTCTCTCTTCAATTCTGTCTCTTTCTTTCTCATATTATCTAATTTAATGAGTGTTTCTTGGTCACTTCTCTCTCATGTTTCTTTCTTTTTCCACTCCCACTCATTGCTTCTCTTTCAGTGGCAAGCAATCTCCCTGACGGTGATTGAGAAAGTGCAGATAGCTGCCATCATCCTTGGTTCCCTCTTCCTAATTGCTAGCATCTCCTGGTTGATCTGGTCCTCCCTCAGTCCATCGGCAAAGTGGCAGAGACAGGACCTGCTCTTTCAGATCTGTTACGGCATGTATGGCTTCATGGACATCGTCTGCATTGGTAAGTGTTTATGTGCGAAGTAACAAGCTTCAGATGCAAGTCTCCACAATGCTGGATTCCACCTCACACAATGGCACCTTGTCATTTCCAGCTGAGCAGTTGCTAAAGGCTTTAGAGTTGGTCTCCTTTCTCACTTCTGTGGTGCACTTCATCAGACGAGGAACCACACTGTGTGGATTGGGTCAGCACTGAACAGACCATACATTTATTTGTGTTGGTTAAACTCTGTCCAAAATGTGCAATGTCGTGTATTTTGATTTATATCACAACCTTTAGAAAAACACAATCATAGTCACAGGCTGCCAAGATAGGAGCAGTAATACGTCATAACGATAGATTACTGCTCTGTAGAACCGGGCTCTCAGCCAGAAGATATGATTTTCAATCACAGCCACAAGCCATTCTACCATCGTGTGGCATCTGACAAAGGAAAAGACTGTGGAAGTATCCTTTCTCCATCCCCACAATGTACCTTGTGCTGTGTCAGTCAAGAAACAGAATCTGCAGTGTACATGATTTCAGCAACCTTTAGTAATAAGAGTGCTAATGTTCTGGGTATCTGTCAGTTGAGCATAAGACACAGCACAAGAAGTTTCTGGGTTTGGAACCCAGTGGGTCACAGTAATTCACCCTTTTATGAGTGATATAATGAATGCCTTGTCCACCCTAGGGAAAAGCCTGGCCTGGTTTGTGCCACAGTAGGCCAAGCACTGTTGATTGGAGTCCTGTAGCTCAGTGGTTAGAGCACTTGCTTTGCAATTGAGAGACCTGAGTTCAATTCCCGGCAGAGGGCGAAACCTCGGGCAAGTTTCCTTACTCCACACAAAACTGGCCCTTCACACTGTTTGTACCTCAGGAGGGAAACCTGGAGCAGATAACTTGGTTTAATTCTTTCCACTCTGCATCGTGTAAAAAAACTGGGTGTGAGTTTTTAATGCTGTTGAAGAGCTGGTTACATAGTGAACATGGTTGTACCATCTTTGAATGGTACAATGGGTGTACCATTGAGCTTTCAATGGGTTGAAGAATACTGAGCCCAGTATGATTCCCTCTCACTGTCTTCATACTGCAGTGAGTGAGACACTGCTCCTAACTGGTACTGGCTTAACTCCGACCAACACTGTATCTCTCCCAGCAAAGTACCACCAAAATCAGAGCAAACAGCAATTCAACAAAAGCATAATTTATCATAAAACAACAACAAGATTACATGTGTATAGCACCTTTCACGTCGGGATGACATCCCATGGTGCTGGACAGTATAGCATTTCATACCCGAGCTGGGGTCAGGGAGGGAGAGGGGAGGGGAAGGGGGGTGGCCGATGGCATGGTCGAAGAGGAGGGTTTTGAGGCTAAGGAGGGGGCGAGGTGGAGTGACTGGGGGATGGAATTCCAGAGGTTGGGGGCAGAGTGGCTGAAGGCTCTCCCGCCAATGGTGGGGCGGGTGGGTCGGGGGACGTGGAGCAGCCAGAGCCGGCTGAGCGGAGGGAACGGGAGCATTGGTTAGGAGGTCACAGAGGTAGGGTGGGGCGAGGCCATGGAGGGCTTTGTAGGTGAGGACCAGGATCTTGAACTGGATCCTCTGAAGGATAGGGAACCAATGGAGTCGGGCGAGAGTGGGGGAGATGGGGTCATGGAGTTTGGTGCAGGAGAGGATAAGGTGTTCAAAGGAGGGGAAGGTTCCGGAGGAGTAAGGGGAAAGGCCAAGGGGGAACCGGAAGATGAGAGCCACATCACCGCCATGGCGATTAGGCCGTAGGGTTTGGTGAAAGGTGTAACCTGGAGGTGTGGCCTCGACTAGTGGGAAGGTGTCGTCTGGGGTAAACAGCAGTAAACGTAGCATGAAAAGACCTTGTTCTTGTTGGGTGTCTCAGTCCAGTGCAGCTCAAACAGCTGTGAGCTCTGGTTCCTTAACCCTGACATAGATCATAGATCTCATACACTGAAGGGAAGCAGTGAATATAATTGTGTGGAGAAGGAAAAGTGGCAAAATACAACGGTAATAAGCAGCAAATTAGACAAGAGTAAAGGCCAGCAAAATAATATGGATGTTTAACAAAAAAAGCATTTGAAAGAACATCTACCCTCCTGTTGTTAATAATAATAATCCTTGCATTTGATACAGCGCCTTATCACGTCTTCTAGACGTCTCCAAGCGCTTCACAGAATATACTGTAAAGTGAATTGACTGTATATTTTGCAGGCGAAACGCGGTTATACTAAATAGGTTTGAATTTTCATCGAATGTGCAGAGCTTCACACAAAACCTGTTAAAGGTCTGAGAAACAGGTCCAGCTGAATGTAACAGGCTATGCCTACAGCTCCGTGAAGTGTTGGAATGTCTCCTAAAATCACATTTAGATTGTACGGGCATCAAAACTCAGCAATTCCTTTCAGAATCAGATTCCTTTTTCGAGGTTTGCATCATCCTATTCGTTGTGCTGTTTCTAGCTCCTTTAAACCAGAAGAGATATGAAATGAAATATTAAAGCCAATTGAAACTTTTTTGGGGCCAGCCGGATGTCTGACACATGCGGAAACCAATCACAAATGCTTAAGGGTAACCAAACCAAACTAAGAATTCCATGCTTCCCACCTACACATGGAAATCCCATAGATTGTTGGAATGGAATACGCTCTCTCTCCTAAGCAGTGATAATAGACACAGTATACAGAATTGAAATTCTGAGTTCAAAAAATGTAAATGCTCTTTTTCAGGTCTCATTATTCATGAGGGATCATCTGTGTATCGAATCTTCAAGCGCTGGCAAGCGGTTAATCAGCAATGGAAGGTACTGAACTATGAAAAATCCAAGGATCTTGGGGAAGCCATTAGTGCGGCTATCAACAAGGCCGGGGGAAGGAATTCACGGACAAACCACTCATCAAACAATGACAGGAGTTCCAGGAGCACCCAGCGCACCGGAACCATTTTGAACCATCACTGTGGATACACTATTCTGCACATTCTCAGCCACTTCAGGCCTAACGACCATCGGAACAGTAACAACTCAAACAGAGAACTGGTCATGCGTGTTACAACAGTGTGAATCCAAATAAAAGTCCATATTGTCATGTAAACCACTGAGGAAGCTGAAACCCATGGGGAATACACAGGCCAAAAGCAAATGTATCATTGCTGGATTTCAAAAGAAAGTTATTTGAGGCTCACCGATGACAAACTTGTTTGTAATCTACAGCAGCCTTGGCATGTTGGACTACACTGGGTGCAAAGCCTCAAACTCCATTCCTGGAAATCACCAACATTTTTTTACATTTTTTAAAATCTTAAGTTGAAGACAAGTTTTTGAAACTCTAGACCCAGCATTTTTATAAAAAAAACACAAAAATAAACAAAAATCCCCGGAGGGCAATGGAACACAAGATGGTTTGTTTAAAACTGGCAAAGAAAGGCGTACCATAAAAGAAGATCAGTTCCGAAGTGCTGTGGGATGTTGGCAATAAATTATCTGTACAGTTCACCTTTAAGTTAATGCATGAGAGTATGTTTTTTTTCTCCTCCCATCTCCATCTGGGAGAAAAGTAATTTATATGCAAATGGTGGACTGCAAATAAATTTCTGTTTTTTAGGAACTGTTGGAGTTTCAGTGCGAATCACACACAGAACAGATGTTGGTGCTTTATTTATACTGGCATTCTACCTCTGTATCCCACAGAGTGTATTGTAATATGTACACCAGTCTCGCAGCTCTATATCACACAATATATTATTGCATATAGAGTAGTCTCTCACACCTGGATCACAGAGAAAAATAATAATAATAATAATAACAATCCTTGCATTTGATATCATAATAATAATAATAATAATCCTTGCATTTGATATAGCGCTTTTCACGTCGGGAGGACGTCCCAAAGCGCTTCACAGAAGACACTGTAAAGTGAATTGACTGCATATTTGTGGGCGAACGCGGCAGCCAATTGCGCACAGCAATGTCCCACAAACAGTCGTGGATTGAAAATGACCAATTTATTATTGTTTTTGGTTTTGAAGGGATTATTATTAGGCTCTGTGTGGAGTAAGGAAACTTGCCCAAGGTTTCGCCCTGTCTGGAATTGAACTCAGGTCTCTCACTTGCAAAGCGAGTGCTCTAACCACTGAGCTACAGGACTCCACGATATAGCTACTATGCTGTTGAGAATGTCTTAAAGCGCTTCATAAGGTGCTGTAGAAGTCTAGTCTGCATTTGTAGACAAATATGGCAGCCAATTTGCACACAGCACTGTCCCCAAAACAGCCATAAAATGACCAATTTTATTGAAAGATTGTTGGCTAGGACACCAAGAGAACCGTCCTTCTCCCAGTTAGTTAATCTGACACAGAGGCATGCAGTTAATCTCACCACCCCAAGATAGGGAAAGCTTCCTACTCCTGATTACTATCCAATGCTCTCCTGAAAACGACACAAGAGTAAATTGTTCTGTAATGGTTTTCTTAGTGGTAGCTCTCTGGCATTCAATACCTTAGACACTGAGAAATACTAGGTAGTTGATATGCTGCAGATCCATTCCTTGTGGAACTGTACCATAGCATGGGTCATTATCTTCAGAAAACAGACGGTAAGATGAAGGAGGGACGGATAGATGGATGGACGTCATGCAACAGCCTTCAAATGCACATGCTTGAAGGTGTGGATGGCTTGTATGAAGATAGGAGAAATATCCTATCTGATAATGGTTAAGGCTTCCCTTTCAATCATTCCCACATCTTGCAGGTGTCCTCGGCAATGGGGACCAACAGAATAGAAACATTAATGGCTGTGCATGCTTTCTTCTCAGAGGATATGATACAACAGATGCAGGGTGGAAGTAGAGGGTCTCCAATACAAGAGCTAACGGCAGCAGAGAAGTAAAGCTCCCCTTGGTAGCCGCTGATGGTTACAAGTGTAGCTTACTCAGGAATTATGGTAGTCAAGGTAATGGCAGCACAATTACCATCTGGATATATTTTCGGTAAAATGACCTTCAATAGGCTATATATTGACTGGTAATGAAACGTGCCCATCAGCTTTTCTTTTCTATTTTTCAGCCGCCCCACAGCTGGTTACTGACAAGACGTTCTCCCTGGGCTTCAGCTACAGCAGCAAAGCTGGCGGCTTGTCTGACATCTTCAAGGAGAGCAATGTAGGGGAATAAGGCACTGACATCCTCCACCTTCCAAAAATGCTTGGCCTGTGCTTGACAATCCTTCTCTACGGTAAACTATACAACTGCACAGCAACAGTCAGAGCAAGGCACCTCAGAGGGCAAGGTAGGTGGTGGAGCAACAAGCAGTGGATGCTTCTTGCACTCTCACACTGGTTGCCTGATCTGACAAATCTGTTCATGTACGATGCACTTCCCGGACGTCCAACTCTTAAACACTTATGTGACATGCGGATGATGCGCTCAATCATGAGGTTTTGCTTTCAATGTTTTTATTTCATGTGTTGTGGCCATTATTATTTGGCGTTCAACTTTCAATCTCTCCAACACAAGCAAGAAATTAGAAAGCCTCAATTTCAAGATATCAATTAAAGTGGGATGAAATTGTAAACAAATACATTGATGCTTGGACCTATATAGATCTCTGTATTTTTAACAAAATCTTTTGGAGCCTGTTATCAGCATTCCAGTAAATCTACTTGTAGACTTTATGATTTCTGACTATTCCAATAATCATGAATATTCAATCAAAAATAGATCAGGCCTTAAGTACATCCCAAATCCAATGTGACAGCAGATACTCAATTTTTCCACTCATAGAGAGTATGATTTTACAAGTATTTCAACGTTCTAGAGATCAGATTTGATGCATTTTCAACTGTTGTCACGGGAGCTGAATTTAACAAAGCATGTATATCTTTCCCCTATAATTAAAATCTTGAATAAAATGTGCACTATTAATTTCTGTCTTTACAAAGAGACAGTCTCTTAGCTCACAGCACAAGTTGTGCATCGGAGCAGTCTTATCACTAGCATCAGATGAACATCTGTCTGATGCTTAGAATTTACACAAGCTATCAAACCCTGTATACAAAAAACTTCCACAACCGTACATCTGTGTTTGGCTCTGAGTTCTCCCATTACAGAGGGTTAATTTTCCAGTCATGAGACTTTAAATAAGTCATTCTGGTCTTATATAATAATCCTTGCATTTGATATAATATGGAGTCCTGTAGCTCAGTGGTTAGAACACTCGCTTTGCAAGCGAGAGACCTGAGTTCAATTCCAGGCAGAGGGCGAAACCTTGGGCAAGTTTCCTTACTCCACACAGAGCCTAATAATAATCCCTCCAAAACAAAAAACAATAATACATTGGTCATTTCCAATCTACGACTGTTTGTGGGACATTGCTGCGCGCAATTGGCTGCCGCGTTCAACCACAAATATACAGTCAATTCACTTTACAGTCTATTCTGTGAAGCGCTTTGGGACGTCCTCCCGACGTGAAAAGCGCTATATCAAATGCAAGGATTATTATTATTATTATTATTATTACTTTATCACATGATTGAGATGTCTCAAAGCACTTCACAGAATATACTGTAAAGTGTATTTTGTGGAGGAAATGCAGCAGTGTCCCGCAAACAGTTGTAGATTGAATGACCACAATTTTTTTTGATTTAGTACATAATTGGGATTACAAACCTCCCAAAAAATAGTATATATTGCTAGCTGCTTTTATTGCTTCAGGTGGGTGATAGATTATTTTCTTCCTCAGTTTTTCTTTTTGTCATGCTCCTCCAAAGCTTCAGGCTCATACTGGGCTACCGCCTCATGTACACTGGTGGCCCTCCAGTACCTCATCCAAGTAACTATTTTTCAAGGTAGCCTTAGACACTGTGTAGTCAGGTTATTTGGCTGTCATGCTACACTTGAGCCCATGTTCAGAATACATTGTACAAAGGCACACTTTCCACCAGTGATCAACAGAAAGTGATTAGCAGCAGGAACCCTGACAAGCCCTGCCTTCCCACTCCTCCCTCCACAGCTGCAGTTAATCCAGAACTCTGCAGCCCGTGTCCTCTCCCGCACCAAACTCCGTGACCCCATCTCCCCCACTCTCGCCCGACTCCATTGGTTCCCTATCCTTCAGAGGATCCAGTTCAAGATCCTGGTCCTCACCTACAATGCCCTCCATGGCCTCGTCCCACCCTACCTCTGTGACCTCCTAACCAATGCTCCCGTTCCCTCCGCTCAGCCGGCTCTGGCTGCTCCACGTCCCCCGACCCACCCGCCCCACCATTGGCGGGAGAGCCTTCAGCCACTCTGCCCCCAACCTCTGGAACTCCATCCCCCTATCACTCCGCCTCGCCCCCTCCTTAGCCTCCTTCAAGTCCCACCTCAAGACCCTCCTCTTCGACAGTGCCATCGGCCAAACCCCTTCCCCTCCCCTCCCTTCCCCCCCCCGACCCCAGCTCAGGTCTGAAATACTGTCACTGTCCAGCGCCTTGGGATGAACTCCCGAATGTAATCTTGTTGTTGATTGTTTTGAATAGAATAGGTTTGGTAGAATTATACATGGCTTTGGAAACTCCCTACATAAACATTCACCATCTTCGGGAGAGAGACGTTTAGCTTGGGCTCCCAGTGAGTTGTGTGACGTGTTTGAGACATCCTCCCCAAACAAAAGGCTCTATATAAATGTAAATTGTTGTTGTTGAAGTCCTGCTATATGTACCCAGTTAAAATTTATGGTGACACTATATGCAAAATCAAGCACTGACACATAATTGAGCACAAAATTCCCCAACCCTGATCCACTAGCTCCCCCTTCTTCTCCCGGTTGTAACAAAGGGCACATTGCTGGGATCCTTTCCTGCTGTCAGATGATTTTCAGACACAGTATTTGTCTGCTTGGAAAGGGCCAGGGAGTTTGTTTTAGTCATGTTGTTTTTGTAAATCCTAAGAATTTTGTTTAAAAAATTTTCATGAATAAATGTAAATTTTTTGTACCACTAGTCAAACTAATGGCCTTTGCGTTTCAAAAGTAACGGCTGTAAAAACAAATTCTAGTGAAAAGCCTCAATTCCGTTGAAGTTCCCTTGTACAACATTGACATCAAAGGCAATTGTTTAATATTTTGAGATTTACTATGTCCCTGAAAATAAGCGCAGTAAAATGGCCAATAAAATACACGAATGAAATAGCACCAAAGACATCCAGCAAAGATTAATTCATTGCCACTCAAAGAGCAACAACCTAGAAGCAAGCTTGGAGTCTCAAGTAATAGTCAAATATGAATTTCATGTTTATTATTAAATATTTTATGTGCTCATCAAAGTGACAGATGTTGCCTAGCTCTGATCTTTAGGAAAAATATAGCAAACATATTGTCAGATTATGGAGAAATATGTAAAATATCAGCTGCTAATGCACTGTGATTTCACCAATGCTGCTTGAGATGATGCATAAACCACTGATCTGCAGAATCCTGGACTGGTTGGAATTAATTAGCTGTTATATCAACCCTTGACACTAAAGCGTCTTAAAAGTAAAAACCTCTCAAAGCAATTTACACGTTGAGTTAATCTGAAATGTAGTGACTATTGTTACGCAGGCAAGAAGGCAACAAATCCATGCCAGGAATACCACACACAACAGTGATACGGAAATGATACCGAGAGGGAACACAACATATTGCAGAATTGAATATGGAATAAATCAGATTTGAAGGCAACAAGAACTTGTTGATCAAGGATAAAATGGTAAACAAATAGCAATTTAAGTAAATCACTATGTTCAATGAAGTGATTTCTGTTTACAAAAAAGGGAGATAATCTAATACTAATCCTTGCATTCGATACAGCGCCTTATCACGTCTTCGAGACGTCTCAAAGCGCTTCACAGAATACATTGTAAAGTGAATTAACTGTATATTTTGTGGGCGAAATGCGGCAGTCAGAGCTGAGGTTTGGTGGTCAGTGTGATGTGCGGAGGATTCCCTGTGAGGCTTAATCTGATAATTATGCCATTAAAGTACTTTTTGAACCCCCGTTGCTACCAAGTATCCCATTGTGTTCTGTCATACGCTGATCACTAAAACAGCAATCTATTCATAAAATCTTTACCACAAGAAATTATAAAGATGGGATGAAATCATCTTACTGTAGGTCTCCATCAATATCAATGAAACTGCCCACCCTGATGCGTATTAAATTGGCCTGGGGTAATTCAGGCCAATTTAATAGCTTGCCTATCTTGGACTTACTCAGTTTGCCCTTCCTCCCCTTCTCAGTCTCTCCTCACCTTGGCATTGCTTAGGGATAGGGAATCACAGAGGTACTCACATCTACCACTATTCGGCAATCCCCCTGATCGATTGTGGACTGGATTTAGAATCCAAATTGCCAGAAAAATTAAATGAAAGTACCATTTGGTTCACCTAAATAACTCAATTGTTATTTAAAGAGAGAATCTCTCCCTGGGAAAGTATGTTAGTGGCATGAATATAAGTGATGGGACTGACAATGTGTTGCTAGAATTCACTATCCCTATTGATGTACAATGAATATTGTTATATTATTGCAGCATCTTTCCTTTGCCTAAATAACACAAAGCATGCCGGCAAGCACACAGTGCTCAGGTTTCTCTACCTGGGATCTGTCACTCAAATCTGCTTCTTCAAAACTGGCTGTCCTTTTAGTACTTTGTAGCAAGACCTTCAATCATAAACTATGAGAAGTAAAACATCCAGATTGCTGGCAGGAAGGACGAAGCACTCAACAGAAGCTGCATAACGTCCCAAATATCTCTATCTTGGACTTATTAGTTTTTTAGTGATCAATGAATATCAAGTTTTTAAAATAAAATCTCATTCAAAAAAAGGATGTATGATTTATACCAAACTGGATAGTGATTATCCATCTCTGGTCATTTGGTGCTTCTTCATTTTTACACATCATCACACTCTTGATTCATTTATTGTAATTTTTCACTCATCATCAGGTTCTTTGAACTCAGGAAAATAGCTAAAATTGTGTGCCCATTGTCCCTCCAACACACATTTCAGCTTTGGTGAGAAACCAAATAACCCTTTTCTTGTTCCATGCTCATGTTCTTAGCATTCAAAGATATAAAAAGGGTCTCCTGAGAGATTCCCTTTTTAATAACCAACTTCAGTTAATCACATATTTCCTAGTGTTTAATAGTGATTTTCACAAAAAACAATTATTGATGGCAGAAGAGTCACATTGTATCAATACAAATTACTACTTTATATTACGTGGAGTGCTGTAACTCAGTGGTTAGAGCACTCGCCTCCCAAGCAGAGACCTGGGTCTGATTCCCGGCAGGGCGAAACCTTGGGCAAGTTTCCTTGCTCCACACGCCTGATAATAACCCTTCAAGAAAAAAAACAATGATAATTTGGTCACTCAATCCACGACTGTTTGTGGGACGCTGCTGTGCGCAATTGGCTGCCACGTTTCGCCCACAAATATAGTCAATTCACTTTACAATGTATTCTGTGAAGTGCTTTGAGATGCCTTGAAGATGTGAAAAAGTGCTATATCAAATGCAAGGATTATTATATATGTGAACTTCCTGCTCCATTGGGGGCAGTTAATCTCATTGAATGAGGTGAAACAAAATTCATTTTCTTTTATCTAAATATCTTAGATAAATTATGAAAAGGTGGTGGAAGATTCGATAACACCTTTCAAGAGAGACGTAGATAGATATTTCAGGGAGGCCAAATTTGCAGGGCTATGGGAGAGCATGGGTGAGTGGGACTAATTTGGACAGCTCTCAAAGAGCCGGCCCGACACAATGGGCCGAATGGCCTCCATCTGTGTTCTATAAATCTATGATCTTAGACATACTCAAATCTTAGAAGCCTCCATTTAATTGGAGCTGCAGTCTTTGAGCTCTTCAGTCTTCAGTGGAGTCCTGTAGCTCAGTGGTTAGAGCACTTGCCTCGCAAGCAAGAGACCTGGGATCAATTCCCTCCAGAGAGAAATGTTGGGCAAGTTTCCTTACATCAGACACCTCTGTTTACCTGGCAGTAAGTAGGAACCCGGTTGCTAGTCGATTGGTGGATTGCTTTTCCGCGGGTAATAATTCCTTCAAAAAAAAATAAAAAATTGGTCACTCAATCCACAATTGTTTGTGGGACACTGCTGTGTGCAATTGGCTGCCGCGTTTCACCCACAAAATAAACAGTCAATTCACTTTACATTATATTCCGTGAAGCGCTTTGAGATGGCTTGAAGACGTGATAAGGCGCTGTATCAAATGCAAAGATAATGAAAGCACAGATTCAGAGTAACAAAGGGCAGTTTCACGAAACTACCAAGAGGCACTTATTTCCCCAAAGGGTAATTAACACCTGGAACCGGAACTCTAGACTCATTTAAGAGACAATTTAATGCAGGAAGACACTTGGGTGAGCATTCTGGAAAGATAAGAAATGAACTGACAGACCATCTTTATCTGAACTGATCTTGTAATTCATATTTAAAATACTTCAATCCTTATTATCTCTGGATAAAATAATAAAGTTTTAAGAAATAAATTTTAAGACCTCAAGAAAACTACATGAAATTGCATTAGTTATTAGCTCGAGTAGAATTTCTGTTTGTTTTATGCATTAGCCTAACGGCTCTCAAGACTGTAACAGGGCAATTACCCTACGCAGTTTGAACAGCCGGCAGATTTCCCTTAATCCTGTGAGTTTCATCCTTTTTACAATATGTTAATGAACTGTTATTTACTCTGGACTATGTCGTCTCACATTTTCTGTTTTGTGTGAATGCTATCCCTATTGTAATGGTGCAATCTCACATCACATATCAAGACATATGTGGATTATTTTCTTTCTCAATGGTGCACTCCAATGGTAATACAAAGCCAGTTAAGGAGGGAGGCTCCACCACCCACATGGCTCACTGTCCAATGTGAAACCCAGCCATACACAGAGAACAGGTTTGATGTCCCATTCGCCTTTCTGCAGTTGGTTTAGAATTAGTTGATCTAAATCTGGGCAGGAATAGGGGGTTGTGCAACCAGCTCTGCAATGACAGGCTTCTTTCTGACCTGGAGTTTTTAATTTGCTTCAGTCTTTCATTTTTTTGATTCCATATCTTTTTTTTAAATTGAGTGCCTCCAATTATTTTTTCATTTTGTTCCCCACTGGCCTATGACTGCTCCTCATGATGGGGTTTGGTTTCTTGCCTAAGTGGTCACTATCGACGTTTGAACTTTGACAGTGAGTGTCAGTACTCTGGAATTCCATCCCACAGTCCCTTGGCCTCGCTTCCTCCCTTGCCTCCTTCAAGGCCGGTCTCAAGACTCTTCTCTTCGATCGTGCCTTTGGTCGCCCTCCCACCTCTCTGCCTTCCATCACCCCTACCCCAGCCCTCCCCCATGCTCGGGCCCCAACACCTGACTGTTCAGCGCTTTGGGATGTCCTCCCGATATGAAAGGCGCTCTGTAGATGTAATTTTGTTGTTGTTGTTGTAGGACAATTGAATATAGAGGAAGGACAAGCAAACCAGACATACACATGACCAGTAAAGGGTATTGAAGAGAAACAAGGAGCAGAAAACCTGACTCAATTTAATGTCTCTAACCCAGGAAGGCCATGGGTTTGTATCCTATAAAGAAAATCTGTTTTGAATCTGATGTTGCTGTAAACATATAAATCTGACCTATTTCATTATCCTAAATAATGGTCTTTCAAGCAATAGACAGCATAATAGCATTCCTAGCTCTGCAGTGTACTCTGAAACCTGAACATTATATTGCACTTCAGGTCCATAGTTTACTTCCAGAGTAGTTTATTGCCATGGTGTAGATATATAGATGGAATATTTATTTGTTATTTCACTATTGTATGTTGCTGGCGTTATTTCACAAATGTTTAAGACCCACAAGTTGCAAGTTGGGCATCATGCTAGTGACTGCTGAGATGTCCCATTAGTTCTACAGTTGACTTTTAAGCCTGTTCTGGGACACACTGAGCAGTACTGGAGTGTAGACTGTTAAGTGATAATATACTCCAAAGCTGCTGTGTCTGCTAAGAATTAATATTCAAACTTGAATTAGAATGTACTTCTGTCATGCTTGTGTCCAACAGCCGTTTATCTTCTAGTGCAGGGTGAAACGCCTGCCAAAAGGAAAGGTAAGTCTGAGGATTATCCATATTAGAAACTCACTCTTCTTTTCAAAACAAAAGGTATAAATCCCGCTAGAGATTCTTGTCCTAGTTGAGATTTGAATCTGTTCCAGTTTGTTTTTGTTTAATCAACTGAGGGGGTGAATCTCCAAATGTTGGTAAAATTATCAACCTTGGC
Source organism: Callorhinchus milii (assembly GCF_018977255.1). Lineage (NCBI taxonomy): Eukaryota > Metazoa > Chordata > Chondrichthyes > Chimaeriformes > Callorhinchidae > Callorhinchus > Callorhinchus milii. Next base: position 334,766 of record NW_024704768.1, on the reverse strand, counting down.
AGTGGAGCATATAATGGGATTTTCAAGATTTTCTTCACTGGGACCCTATTGAGAATCCATGTGTGGATAACTGAACTCATTAACCCCTCCTGAACTCTGTACTTGTGTAGTAAGTAGCCCTGGCACTGCTTGAGAAACATGCTCTTTAGATAGATGTACCTTCACAGTAAAAAGCACTTTGAGATACCTTGATAAAGTAATAAGGGTCTATATCAAATCCAATGATTACTACATACCAACTAGTGAAGCGCACAATCCAAGAAAGCACTGAGGCCCGAAAATCACTTGTCTTAAAGACAACTATAATTTAAAGTTATGCAAAATTTTGAAAATCTTACACTTTGTTTTCATTTAGAAGTTGGTTTTCCACAGCAACAAGTGAATAAAAATGAGTCCTAGAATTCTTTTGAACTCGTAAAATTGCTTAAAATCAGTCGCTTATTTTCCATGCATTGCCTTTCAGAAATTATTAAAATCTGTTTTCTCTGAACTCAAAGGAGGCAACACTTAGCAACAATACAATTGTGATCACAGTCCGTCTAGGATAGGGAGTCAAAAATCAGTACTTAATCACTAACCAATGATCCCTCATAACGAATGTGCTTGTGTTAACGTCCTTGATTTTTCCACAGGGAATATTTTTGCCAATTTATTTTTGCAGAAATATTTCCCCGGTGTTGAATTTGAAAATGTAGGATTTTTTTGGAAGAATGCCACAACATTAATGTTGGCAAGCTATTCATGAAGCTTTGTGAGCTTGTCCAGTGGCCTTCAGTGGGAGATTGAAAGGCACAAAACTGCAGCTGGTTACTGTTATCTGCCCACCAGTGGGACAAATATGACAATGCATTGTCTGAGTTCCAGTCTGGCAATATGGCTGGCAGTCTGGCAGTCTGCTCTAAATCTTTGATTAGCTCAAAGGGGGAATCTAACATTCTGCACAGTCTGTAAAATAAATGGAAAGGTCACATCAACATTACTTTTTATTGCCTTTGGAACAAATGACTTGGAGAAGGATGACTTCATGACAGAGAATATGACTACTTAATATGAACTGCAAATGTATAATCTGGGCAAAATGTGTTTATTGTACATTGCAAAATATTTGCAAATTACCGGACCACCAATTTCAAACTTGCCCTTCATTTCTAAAGTCCTGTTGTTGCCAACCAACTTCTCTTGCACTTTTCCTCTGCTCCCTACTCGAGCCCCTCCAGTCAGGTTTCCGCCCTGCCCACAGCAACGAGACAGCGCTCATCAATGCCATTAATAACATCCTTTCTCTCTGTGACCAGGGCTTCCACTGCTTCCTTTTCTCCTTGGACCTCTACTCTGTCTTCGACATAATAATAATAATAATAATAATCCTTGCATTTGATACAGCGCTTTTTATGTCTTCAAAGTGCTTTACAGACATAGTCGATTATGGCATCCCCCTCAACTGCCTCGCCTCCTTCATCCATCTTAGTGGGACCACACTCTCCTGGTTTGAGTCCTACTTAACCCACTTCTGTCACTACATACATCTCCGCAAACATTTTTTACTCCCGCCCTGCTGGGTCACCTGTGGCACAGCCCAAAGCTCATCCTTGACCCCCTTCTTTTCCTCATTTACATGCTCCCTCTGAGTATTGCAATCTGCAGACATGAGGTCAACTTCAATATATATGCGGACAACACCTTCCCTACCTCTCCGACTTGCTTAAACCCTACTCCACTACCTGCTACCATCGCTTAAGTATCTCTGGCCCCCTGCAGATCAATTGTCCCTTCCGTTCCACCATCAATGGGCATGCTTTCAGCCACTACACCCCAAACTTATGGAACTCTCTGCCTCAATTCCTCCGCCTAGCCTCCTCACCTGTCTTCAGATCATACCTGAAGACTTCCTCATCAACTGTACCTACTAGTCACCTTCCCCCCTCCCTGACTCGGCTTCAAGCTCTGTCATTGTTGAGCGCTCCAAGAGTTGAGGTTTACATTCTTCACCCACTGATTATTTAATTAAGAAATACTGTGCAAGAGCTAATCACTACTGTACTTGTGTATCACTAGTTATCATTGCCATCACTGCAATGCAAGTCATTTATTGTGGATGGTTTATGAAGACTAGAGTGATACCAGAGCAACGGTAACTCTTCTGTGCAACACATTCTGCTTGCTACAGCTACACGTTCATGGAGCAGCTATTTATCTTATCTTATGCTCGCCTTTTCAATTTCTTGAAAGGCAAAAATCATAATGTACATTTGGCTTTAGAGAAAAATGAATATGTTAACTGCATGAAAACAATCTGAATATTAGTTTTTAGTCTTATAGTGTAATAATAATAATCCTTGAATTTGATACAGTCCCTTATCATGTCTTCGAGACATCTTAAAGCGCTTCACAAAATATACTGTAAAGTCAATTGACTGTATTTTTGGGGCCATGCAGTAGTGTCCCACAATGTCCTGGATACATTAAATCAAGGTAAACTACTACAAGATGTAGAGTTATCAATGTCTGGTGGTGATTGCAATGCAGCAGCCTAACCAAGGGATTTATGTGATATTAATTCCAGTTAAGGTATATCATGGGCAGTTGAAATTAAAGATCTTCTAAGTCTACATCAACAATGCACCTTAATGTTACGTCAGTCTGATTTTTTTCTTTTCTCACACAAGTGATCCTTTCCTTACGTTTTGCCTCTTTAAGTGAGAGTTGTGCATGCAGAACTTTGCAGAAGGAAAAAAGCCATAAGCAGACAAGCTTTGGAGTTGTCAGATCTCTGAAAATAGCTAACTCTTTTGTCTGAGTGTCGGTTGATATTGCTCAGTTGCAAATCAACACAACTGCCTGGTGGGCCTGCAGTTGTTTCATAACAACACAATGCAAGTCTTTCTGAGATGACCTCCCACTGCTCCAGAAAAAACAAACTTTTGTACAAAATTTAGAAATGGAACATTTTAAGTGAATATTTTTGTAATATAATATTTTACATTTTACCAATGTTGCTAATGTTGAAATAAAATTAGAAAAAATCTTAATACAATACAATTGTACAATTGTACAAATACAATACAATTTACGTAGCACTTTCACGTTGGGAGGACATGCCAAAGCACAGAATCATGTCATCAAAACATCGCAAAGTCTTTGCAGCATTTTCTGTAAAGTGCAGGAACTGTGGATTTGTAAGCAACTATGGCGGGCAATTCAAGCACTGCAATGTCCCACAGTCTTCTATGAATTGGATGACCAATTTTATCTGTGATACTGGGAGACTCCCTTCTTTTTTTTAGATTAATTCCATGGGATATTTAATGACCACTTGATGTAACATCTCATCGCGAAGGATGGCATCTCCAACAATTTGTGGCTCAGTGGTTAGAGTACTTGCTTTGCAAGCGAGAGACCTGAGTTCAATTCCAGGCAGAGGGCGAAACCTTGGGCAAGTTTCCTTACTCCACACAGAGCCTAATAATAATCCCTCCAAAAAAAACTAAAAACAATAATTAAATTGGTCATTTTCAATCTACGACTGTTTGTGGGACATCGCTGTGCGCAATTGGCTGCCGCGTTCGCCCACAAATATACAGTCAATTCACTTTACAGTGTGTTCTGTGAAGCGCTTTGGGACGTCCTCCCGACGTGAAAAACGCTATATCAAATGCAAGGATTATTATTATAATGCTACACTCTCCCAGCACCAGTTAAACTATGAATTCAAAGTCCTGATGTGGGAACTCGAATCCACAATCTTCTGATTCAACAACAACAAAATTACATTTGTACAGCGCTTTTCACATCGGGAGAACGTCACAAGGCACTGGACAGACAGAATTATGGCCCTGAGCTGGGGGTTGGGGTGGGGGAGGAGGGGAGGGCAGTGGGGGGGAAGCAGAGAGATTGCAAGCACGGTTAAAGAGGAGGGTCTTGAGGTGGGTCTTGAAGGTGGCGAGGGAGGGGGCGAGATGGAGGAACTGCGGGATGGAGTTCCAGAGGGTGGGGGCAGAGTGGCAGAAGGCCCATCCACCAATAGTGGGGCGAGCAAGGCAGGGGATGTGAAGCAGGCCGGAGCCCATTGAGCAGAGGGAGTGAACAGAATGGTAGGGGGTTAAGAGGTTGGAGAGGTAGGGGGGAGCAAGACAGTGGAGGGCTTTGAAGGCGAGGACCAGGATCTTGAACTCTATCCTCTATGTGATGGGAAGCCAGTGGAGTTGGGCAAGGATGGGGGTGATAGGGTCACGGAGCCTAGTGCAAGAAAGGACACGGGCTGCAGAGTTCTGGATGATCTGCAGTTGTGCCTCCATACAAAATGTGGACCCATTGCGGAGAAATGTTCCTCTTATTGCTTCAAAATCACACAGTTGGCAATAGTGTTGTAAAGCTCTTGAATACTGTGGAAGAGTAGAGGGTGAATTTGGGGGGATAGAGAAGGGGGGGGATAGAGGGAGGGATAGAGGGGAGTGGGATAGCGAGGTGGGGAATGCAAGACCACACTTGTAATTGTACCCTGCAAAGGGCAGCAGAACCCTGAGGCCTGGAAGCCTTGGTCACTCCCCCGCCCCCGCCACAAGACATCCTGTAATGGAAAAACAATGTGTTGCATCTCTTTTTTCTGTGACGGGTTTTGATTCTTTCTGAGATAAATGTAAATATATATCGACCAATAAATATATATTTGTAAAAAAACACCAAGATTTCCGCTGGCTTGTACAAATGAGCAATATGAAGAGTGATGGAGCCAGAGCCACAGGTAAGAAGGCGATAGTAATAGCTAAACAGAATGGCTTCAATTTGTTGCTGTTCAGCTGAACAAATGTCAATGTCCTAAAAGCATTCAAGGAAAAAAAATTACACCCAAGTGTCATGCAACGACAAAAGGTATGAATTGACAATCATTCCCATTGTAATGGCAGCAGCTTGGCTGCATACAAATTATTTGTTAAATATGTATGACCAGTCTTTCTAAATTACATGATTTGGTACTAGCTTTGAATTACATTAGCAATATTTATCTAATAGAATGACATTTGTCCAACTCAAAAGATGAGGACAAAGCTGAATAAGATAGAAAGGTGTTAAAATAATTAATCTTCACATTTGATGAGCGCAATGGGATTGTGAAGATGGAGAAAAGAGAAAATATGTATTAATATTTCATGAAGTTAGACCATTTTTCTAATCTCTTGCAGCATGTAAGTCATCTGTAAGATATAATCCCATGAAAAGAGGAGGAACATAAACTAATTTCTGCGAGGATCAAAGGACACTTGTTGTAATATTGTAGTGACAAGTTCCACTCCATTCCCAAACATGAAAAACACTTTTTCTTTCCTGACATCTTTTGTGTTTACTCTAGAACTGCATACCACATGCTGGGGTATGGTTCAGCTGCCTTCAGTATTTTGCCCAAAAAGCCATTCTTCGTCTGGAAGCCAACAGTGAACTTCAGCGAGACATTCGACTGTGAGAGGCATAAAACCTGACAATGACCCTGTCTTGTCCAACACTCAAAGATACACTCTTTCCAACTGGTCAGCGAGCTGGAATGGGGACACTGAATTAAGAGTTCAATTGATATGCTGTTATTGCCCTGGCTGAAATCCAGTGACTCAGCAAAGGCTAAAGGTCAAACAAGGTACCTTCCTGGTGGTGTGTATGGGCCGAGATAACGCCAGCGACCTTTAACCTCAGCGGGATTACTGAAAACTGACTAATTATTCCAACAAAGCTGACTAATTAATCGTGGAGTCCTGTAGCTCAGTGGTTAGAGCACTCGCTTTGCAAGTGAGAGACCTGAGTTCAATTCCCGGCAGAGGGCGAAACCTCGGGCAAGTTTCCTTACTCCACACAGAGCCTAATAATAATCCCTCCAAAAACCAAAAATAATAATAAATTGGTCATTTTCAATCCACGACTGTTTGTGGGACATTGCTGTGCGCAATTGGCTGCCGCGTTCGCCCACAAATATACAGTCAACTCACTTTACAGTGTGTTCTGTGAAGCGCTTTGGGACGTCCTCCCGACGTGAAAAGCGCTATATCAAATGCAACGATTATTATTATTATTATATAACACAAATCTTTTCCAGTTTCTAGGGTTGGGTGAATTAGGCCATTGGCAAAGGCATGGGAGTAGATGCCTGTCTGACCTGAGGATGCAGAAAATCATTTTACTACAAAAACATGAAAAATAAGACATGACTGGATCGATCTTTTGAAGGAGCCCTCATCAGTAGATGAGGATTTGCAGCTCCGGTATAAACAGAGCTGTTAACATTAGAAAACTGTCAGGAGTGAGATTTATCAGCAAAGAGAGTGAGATCTATTTCACCTATTTTAATATATAGCGTCTCATTGACTTTTCAGTGAGATATATTAAATAGGTTACGTATTTAAACCAAAAAGGGAAAGAACAGACAGGTTTGAATAAACAGATGCACATTCAAAAAGATGCAGCTTAGCTTCTGCAACAACCTGCTCTGAAACGTCAATCAAATCCTCCAGGTTAGTTAAAGGGTACATTTGAGTGGGGGATGTTATTGTGTTCATTATGGTTTTACTCAAATTGCAGGGAAAAAGAAATATAGTTGCAGGTGCAATTAGTGTACTGCAATTACACTGCCTCACCAATCTCATTACGTTCCATTCTTTAGTATACAAATATGGCAAACGATTTACACTTAGTGAAAATATGCCTTCAAGCCATTGTGAAAATCGAGCTGTAGTTGAAGGGGAAGGTGAAAAATAGAGAAGTGGATTATCAAGACTTACCAGTCCTTTCTGTCAAAAAACACATTTAGTGAATAGACGAAAAGCGTAAGGCAAAAAGGGAATAACAGTAAATCCTTACACAGCCCACTTAGACTGGAGAATACAATTCTCAGCTATTCAAGGGCATTCTCACAAGCTAAATATCACTCAATAGACACTGAACCAGAGGAAGCTTTGTACCCCACCGAGCACAGACTGCAATGATTAGTGTACCACATACTTCATTTTCCCCAAGGAGATAGATCTGTTTCTCAGTTCCATGCCAGCGGCTTCCATGTCTCATTAATTAAACAAGATCAGATTATCTGTGTACTTGAACTTTCCTTGTTAGCTGATGCTCCTTAGCTGAGTTGTGGTAAGAGAAATTATGAATATGTTTATGAAAATGAAGGCCTGTTTGCTTCATGACAGCAAGCTTCTTGTTTTCATAAACAGCAGGGCTCACTGCCTCACTATCCTAATATCATGACTATGACACACCTGCACTCTCATGCACATTCTGTACCAAACCTGCACAGAAACAGGGCATCAATAATATAATCAGTGGAGCCTTCAACGCAACACTAAAGTTAAAGCCTTCATTGTCTTCCACTCTGTTACTTTATTTTGCTGCTGTTGTTTTTGTGCAGATGATGCAGCACACATTCTTCCAATCTGTTCAGCAGCTTCTGGGAACAAAGTTGTGAGGGTCTGTCTTCATATTATCCCCTCAAGCATAACCTGTGCTTATGAAACATTTTCAAATGTCTTCACCCAATCCAGATTAGTGGTTCTGTGTCTGTATTAAGCTACACACAGCTGAGTTGTACCTCTGTACAGAAACACAATACTATATGTATATTTTTCTCCCCTCTGGATATGTTTTGGTATGTTTTGTTATTCCTAGCAGCTAAACCAGGATCCCTATTGGTAAAAAGATGATGCGGCACAAATTGATGTCATTACACGTTATGTGATGGTGTCACTTGTCCCACACATGTTTGTTTTCTAAAGGAACCAGACATAACTAGACCTGAAGCAAAATAATGAGAGTGAAGGCAAACAGCACAAAGTGAATCAGGTGCTACTCTCAGTTTTCCTTTAGATCATGTTGTGTAAGATTCCTAAAGTGAATGCCTATGCAAGCAATATTATACAGTACAACTTTCACTGCCTTAGGAAATCCTCCCAGGGTGAAAGATGCTATATAAATGCAATTTGTTGTTTCATTTTGTTACTTACAATGCAAGCAACATCAAATGACAAAATAATTGCTAATTAAATGGGACAGTCAACACAGCTGCAGGTTTGCAGAAATCAGAACTCAAACTTTGTGCAATGCAAACTTCATAAAAATGTAATCTTTCAACAGGTGCATAAACCTATCCAGTACTTCTCATTGTTGAATGTTGCTAATGTTTTATTATATTCGCCCAGTCGGGGGGGGGATGAGCAATCAGGACAGAGCGGAGGCAGACCCTGGGCCTAGCGATCAGTATAAAAGGAGCAGCTGAGGTAAGCACTCGGTCACTCGGGGAAAGGAGTCAAGACAGAGCAGAGGCGAGCACTGAACTGTCTGAGTGACGCAAAAAGAAAAAGTGACGTTGGTGTGACGTCATTTTCAACAGCAGAACCAGGGACAAACATCGACAAACAAGGAACTGTCAGAAACTACAACACTAATGCAAATTAAAAAAAACAAAAATAAAAAAAAATATTTATTGAAAACACTGTGTTAGAAGATGATGTGGCAGTGAAATGTGAGGACTGTGACATGTGGGAGTTAATGGAGGGCCCTGAGCCCCGGCAACTTCATCTGCAGCAAGTGTCTGCAACTCAGGAAGCTCCAGCTGAGAGTAGCGGAGCTGGAAGCCGAGGTGCAGACACTGCGCTCCATCAGGGACAGAGAGAGGTTCCTGGATAGTATGATGGAGGAAACCATCACTCCCGAGACTCGGGAGATGCTTGCATCTGGTTAATGCTCAGGGTCAGAATAGTTTTATCAGTCCTGTAGATAATGGAACCCCTGAGGGAGGGGTGATGGAGCCTTGGGCTTCAAACTTGTACAACGGATGTGAGGATTTGATGGACCAGATACCTCGGGAGGTGGTCACCCCACCCCACACACCAAGGGTTCAGACGGAAAATGACTGGGTGACAGTCCGGCATGGTAGGAAGAGGGGACTGGTTGGGCAGAATGTCCCCAATAGTGTAGCACTCTCAAACTGTTACTCTGTACTGAACATTGAGAGTGTTGATATCTCCAGGGAGGACAGTAAAAACAGATTGGTTGAACAGGGGGACATGGATAACAGGAGCAATGCTGTTGTCATAGGAGATACAACAGTGAGAGGTATAGACAGATGTTTCTGTAACAGAAGACGGGAGTCAAGGATGGTATGTTGCCTCCCTGGTGCAACAGTCTTAGACATCACAGAAAGGGTGGATAAAATTCTTCAGGGGGAAGAACATCCAGAAGTGGTGGTCCAGGTTGAGATCCATGATATTGGTAAAAAAAAGGGCTGAGACTCTACAGGGTGAATATCAAAAGCTGGGGAACATACTAAAGAATAGAACATCCAAGATGGTGATCTCTGGATTGCTCCCTGTGCCTCGGGCAAATAAGTACCATAATGGCAGGATCAAGCATATGAATGCTTGGCTGGAGAAATGGTCCAGAAAAGAGGGCTTCAGGTTTCTGGATCGTTGGGACCATTTCTGGGGCAGGTGGGAACTGTACCATATGGATGGGTTGCATTCCCATATGGATGGGTTGCACCTAAACAGGGCTGGGGCGAATGTCCTTGCAGACAGGCTAACTAATGCTGTTGGGGTGGGTTTAAACTAGTTTTGAGGGGGGAAGGGAATGCAAAAAATGAAGAGCTAGAAAATGGAGAAATAAAACAGGGGGGAAGTGCAGAACAGGTCAAGTCGGTCTTGGAGTGCATGTGCCTAAATGCACGGAATTTAGCAAACAAGACTGGTGAGCTGCAGCTCAAGTGGTCATCGGGGGATACAATATAGAAGCAGTGACAGAGACTTGGCTCAAGCAAGGACAGGAATGGGAGCTGAATATTCCTGGCTATAATGTATTCAGAAGGGATAGGGCAGAAAAAAAAGGAAGGGTGTGGCAATGTTAATCAAGGATACGGTTATAGCCATAGAAAGGGTCGAGGTGTTGGAGGGCCCCAAAACGGAATCTATCTGGTTAGAGTTAAGGAACAAAAAAGGAGCTGTTACGCTGGTGGGTATACTATAGACCACCAAATAGTGGGAAGGAAATAGATGAGCAGATCTGCAAGCAGATCTCAGACAGATGCAAGGCCAATAGAGTCGTGATAATGGGGGACTTTAATTATCCCAACATAGACTGGCAAAACAACAGCGCAAAGGGCAAGGAGGGGGAAAGATTCCTAAAATGCATACAGGACAACTTTCTTGATCAGTACGTTTCCAGCCCAACAAGGAAGGAAGCAGTGCTAGATCTAGTTCTGGGGAATGAAGTAGGGCAAGTGGAGCAGGTTTCAGTGGGAGAGCATCTGGGCAATAGTGATCATAACATCATTAGATTCAGAGTGCATATGGAAAGAGACAAGGAACCATCTAAGGTGAAGATACTCAACTGGAAGAGGGCAAATTTCAGTGAGTTAAAAAGGGACCGAGCCAAGGTGGACTGGAAAGAAAGATTGGCAGGTAAAACAACTAAAGAGCAGTGGGAAGTCTTCAAGGATGAGATAGCTCGGGGACAGAATAAATACATTCCCACAAAAGGGAAAAGTAGGGCATCCAAACCTCCCTGGATGACGAAGGTAATTGTATCTAGAATGAAGCAGAAAAAGGAGGCGTATGACAAATGTCAAACCCAAGATACAGAAGACAACCAAATAGAATATAGGAAGTGCAGAAGAGGTTTGAAAAAGGAAATAAGAGGGGCAAAAAGATTATACGAAAAAAGGTTAGCGGGTAACATTAAAGGGAATTCTAAAATATTTTACAAACATATCAAGAAAAAAAGGTTAGTCAAAGGTAGGGTGAGGCCAATTAAGGATGGAAATCTTATTGTGGAGGCAGAGGGCATGGCTGATGTACTGAATGAGTACTTTGCATCTGTCTTCACAAAAGAAGTGGATGCACCAAATGCCGCAGTATCGGAGGAGAGGGTAGAGGAAATGGATAGGATAAGTATAAACAAAGAGGAAGTACTGAAAAGGTTGACTGGGCTGAAGGTGATAAGTCCCCCGGTCCGTACGGGATGCAGCCGAGGTTACTATGGGAGACACGGGTACAAATAGCGGAGGTTTTGGCTACAATTTTTCAATCTTCGTTGGACACAGGAGTGGTGCCCGAGGACTGGAGAGTGGCCAATGTGACTCTCCTGTACAAAAAGGGACAGAAGAACAAACCTGGGAACTACAGACCAGTACAGCCTCACATCGGGAGTGGGGAAACTCCTGGAGACTATAATCCGGGACAGAATAAATCTTCACTTAGAAGAATATGGGTTAATTAGGGACAGACAGCACCGATTTGTTAAAGGCAAATCTTGTCTAACAAAACTAATAGAATTTTTCGATGAGGTAACGGAGAGGGGATAAAGGTAGTGCAGTTGATGAAGTTTATATGCACTTTCAAAATGCATTTGACAAAGTGCCACATGAAAGACTTGTAAAAAAGATAGAAGCCGTTGGTATAAAAGGGACAGTGGCAGCGGATCCAGAACTCACTGGGACACAGAAAGCAGAGAGTTGTGGTGAACGGCTGCTTTTCTGACTGGAGGGAAGTGTACAGTGGTGTCCCCAGGGATCGGTATTAGGACCACTGCTCTTCTTAATATACATAAATGATCTGGACTTGGGTATAGCAAGTACCATTTCCAAGTTTGTGGACAACACAAAGTTAGGGAGGGGGTAAACAGTGAGAAGGATAGGAGCCAACTGCAGGAAGACATAGACAGAATGGTAAGATGGGCGACACATGGCAGATGAGTGTCAATGTGGAGAAATGCAAGGTTATGCATTTTGGTAGAAGGAATGAGGGGCAATATAGGCAGTAATACAATCTTAAGGGAGATGAAGGAACAGGGAGACCTGGGGGTGCAGGTAACTGAATCCTTGAAGGTGGCAGGACAGGGAGATAAAGCTGAAAAAGGGCATATGGGATACCAGGCCTTATAAATAGGGGCATAGAGTACCAGAGTCAGGAGGTTATGATTAACCCATATAAACACTGGTTAGGCCTCAGTTAGAATACTGCGCCCGGTTCTGGGCACCGCACTATAGGAAGGATGTTAGGGTATTGGAAAGGGTACAGAGGAGATTTACGAGGATGGTACCAGGAATGAGGGGCCTTGATTATGAGGAAAGGCTGGAGAGGTTAGGATTATTCTCATTGGAGCAGAGAAGGTTACGAGGACCTAATAGAGATCTTCAAAATCATGAGGGGATTTGATAGGTTAGAAAGGGAGAAACTGTTCCCACTGGTGGGTGTGTCAGTGACTCGAGGTCACAGATTCAAAATAGTCTCTAAAAGAAGCCGAGGGGAGGTGAGAAGAAATTTTTTCACGCAACGAGTTGTTCGAATCTGAAATGCATTGCCTGAAAGGGCGGTCGAGGCCGAATCAATAACTATTTTTAAAAATGCGGTGGACGGGTATTTGAGGAGGACGGGTTTGCAGGTTATGGGGAAAGGGCCGGGGAGTGGGACTGACATTACATTGCTCTATTCAAAGAGCCGCACAGACTCGATGGGCCGAATGGCCTCTTTTTGTGCTGTACGATTCTATGATTCTATGATAATATTCACATAATTTCTAATAACTTTCATTCCATAACATGCTTCAAGACTTTTCTTTAATGTGAACTGCTGTGCGTAAATCCAAATTGTTTCATTTCACTTAATTTTATTCTGAGATTTATGATGCTGATTCAAGTGTTTTTTTTTGTGATGATTTAAGTGTTATGGTTCAAGTGAAATAATATGGTTTGGACTTCATTCACAAAATACTAATCTTTTCCAACTCTATTATAAAGAAATTCTACATAACATAATGCTGCCTTTAAGAAAACTAAATATGGTCTTCAATGCAACAATTTTTAACGTCTTACTGTTTCTTTGAAAACTTTCCATACAAAATAGGTCAATTGTGTCGTTCTCACAGCTACATATAATATAATAATAATCCTTGCGTTTGATATAGCTCCTTATAATGTCTTTGAGACATCTGAATGCTTCACAGAATATATTGTAAAGTCAATTGACTCTATATTTTATGGGTGAAATGCAAATTGCACACAGCAGTGTCCCGCAAACAGTCGTGGATTGAAGTGACCAATTTATTATTATGTTTTGAAGGAATCCACTGGCGGGTTGTTCAGTAACCGGAGGACACCGATTTAAAACAGTTGTTAAAAGAAACAGAAGGGAGGTGAAGAGAAATGTTTTCATGCAGTGAGTTGTTGGGATCTGGAATGGATTGGCTGAAAGGCTGGTGGAAGCCGATTTAATAACAACTTTTAAGAGAGTAGATAATTATTTGGGGAGGATAAGTTTGCAGGACTATGGGGAGAGCGCGCGGGAGTGGGGTTGATTTGGATAGCTCTTTTCAAAGAACCAGCACAGACAAGGCCTGCTTCTGTGCTGAATAGTTCTATGATTCTATGATTAACCCCGGAAAAGCGATCCGCCAATCGACTAACAACTGAGTTCCTACTTAACTGCTAGGTAAACAGAGGCGCGCGGAATAAGGAAACTTGCCCAACATTTCACCCTGCCGGGAATAGAACCCAGGTCTCTCGCTTGAGAGGCAAGTGCTCTTACCAAGTTGTATCTCTTTCTGAAGAACACAGATTTTGCAACCATACATTTTGAATTTGCAATTTGATTGCGAAGGGAGTGACAGTGCTTATATGACTTGCAATTATTACCAGTTCAACCAAAACCAGCTCTGTTAAGCCCCTAATTACAACAACTTGTATAATTAGCAAAGTTTAGCTCTGATATCTATTCAAGGTTAAACTCACATGGAGCAGTATTATTGAAACTCTGTGCATTTACTCTGTGACTATAACATTGTCCCCTCTCCCCATGATGACCCTCACCTGTGGGCTAACCACGCATCGTTGACCCCCCCCCACCCCCGCCGCTTGCTTTTAGTCTTGGCGTGCGCGTTATGGCTGCCACCACCAACTCGAGCATCTTCCCCACAATTCCCCAGCCTACCCTCACTCCCGCTTGGTCCTCCTCTCCCACTGCACTTTTCAACTCCTATCCCTACTCGACCATCCCACTGCCTCCCTCTGCTCCAGCCTGCGAATCCTCCGTCAGGCCCACCATGGGAGGCACCGCTGGCTGTCTAACAGCATCCACTCTGACTGCCCTATCCCCTACTCTTGCGGCAAGGCTCACCGGTCCCCGACCACAGGGGCCAACCTCTCCTCCCTGATCCACATCCCTATGCTCCCTATCAGTCGCTCCCCCAATTTCAGTCACCAACTGTCCCCTCCGCATTGGTCTACAAAACGTCCGTTCCCTCTCCAACAAAATACGCACCATCCAAGACCTCATCGTCGATGAACACATCGACATCCTCGCCCTCATTGAAACCTGGATCACTCCAGGCGACACCTTCCCCCTGACTGAGGCCACACCACCCTGCTAAACGTTCCATCACACTACTCAATCTAACCGCCATGGTGGCGGGGTGGCTCTCATCTGCTGGTCCCTGCTCGGCCTATCCCCTTACTCCTCTGGAACCTTCCCCTCCTTTGAGCACCCGAGTCCATGCTTTTGTCACCTCTCGGCTGGACTACACTAACACCGTCCTTGACGGTCTCCCGTCCACTACCATCCATAAAATCCAAATCATTCAAAACTCTGCCGTCCGCATTCTCACCCGCACCAAACTCCGCTCCCCGATCACCCCAGTCCTTGCCAGACTGCACTGGCTGCCTGTCCCAGAGAGAATCGATTTCAAGAACCTTACCCTTGTATTCAAGTCCCTGTACTCCTCTGCACCCTCCGACCTCTCTGACCTCCTCTTTCCTCAAAACAGTACCCATTGCCTTCGTTCCTCCGGGTCTGGCCTCCTCGTCGTCCCTCGAGTCCTCCGCTCCACCCTCAGTGGCTGTGCCTTCAGCCACTATGCCCCGAGGCTCTGGAACCTCCCTTGTGCCCTTCCTCAATCTCTTCCTCCGCATCCACTCCGCCACCCATGTCCGCAGTCACCCACTCGACCTGGTGATCACTCGGGGCCTCATCATCTCGGACCTTACCATCATCACCGAAAGCAATTTCGGACCATCACTTCATCTCCCTTAACTCCTCAATCCCTCTCCCCACCGCCATCCAACCCACCTCCATTTCATACCGCCCCTGGAAAAAAATCTTCCCCCCTTCCCTCTCGGCTCCCTCGGGAGTCATCTGAACTCCTTCCCCTCTGGGCGTCCTCCCGTAATGACCTATCCTCCTTGGTCATCCTTCTCCACAGTTCCCTCTCCTCCACTCTCAATTCTCTCGCTCCTCTCTCTTCTCGAACCATCTTCTATTCACGCAAATCACCTTGGTACACCAGCCACCTCCGCTCCCTCCGCTCCCTCGGCTGAGCGCACCTGGCTTAAATCAAATCTAACTGTTCAACAGCAGATCTGGCTGGACTATGTCAAATCCTACCACTCCACCCTCGCCTCCGCTAAATCATTGTTCTACTCCAAGACAATCTTGGAGGCTCCTATTCTCCATCACGAACCGACTCCTCTGCCCACCCTCTCATGCCTCACCCATCCTCACCCCAAATGCCAACTGCGAGGCGATGCTGGACTTCCTTGAATCCAAAGTCAAGCGAATCCACTCAGCTGCCTCTGCAACTACTACCCTCTCCCCATCTCCTCCTCTAACCCCAGCCCCTACCCACCCCTCCCTCCACACCTTTGTCTCCCCTTCCTCTCTCATCACCACCATAACCCATATGAAATCCACCACCTGCTCCCTCGACCCCATTCCTACCCCCTCCTTACCTCTCAGCTCCACCTCCTTGCTCCTCTACTCACTGACAATCGTTAACCTCTCCCTGTCCTCTGGTACTGTTCCCACTCCTTTAAAAGCCGCTGTCGTCACTCCTTTCCTTAAAAAACCCTCCCTGGACCCTTCTCTACTCCCTAACTAACGCCCTATCTCCAACCTCCCCATCCTCTCCAAGGTCCTGGAACGAGTTGTTGCTTCTCAGCTTCGCTCCATCCTCTCCCGCCCTCCCTTCTCAAACCCCTCCAATCGGGTTTCCGTGCTGCCCACAGCACAGAAACCGCCCTGGTCATAGTGACAAATGACATTTTGTCCATCTGCGACCAGGGCTCCCTCTGCCTCCTCGTCCTCCTTGACCTCTCTGCTGCTTTCGACATCGTCGACCACTCTATCCTCACCAACCGCCTCTTTCACCTCAACCTCCACGGCGCTATCCTTGATTGGTTCAGATCGTACCTCTCACACCGCCTGTACTTCATCTCTACAAACGGCCTCTCCTCTAGCCCACGCACCGTCTCGTGCGGCGTTTCTCAGGGCTCTGTCCCTGGTCCCTCCTCTTCAACACCTATATGCTCCCTCTTGGTGACATCATTCGCAGACATGGGGTCAACTTCCACATGTATGCGGATGACACCCAACTGTCTCTGCCTCCACCCTTGACTCCAAGATCCTCTGCTGTGCTGACAGTATGTCTGTCAGACATCAAGCCCTGGATGAGAGCTAACTTTCTTCAGTTGAACATCAACCAGACTGAGGCTCCTGATTGTCTCCCATCAGCACGTCCTCACCTCAGGCGCTGACAGCATCACCATCCATGGCTGCTCACTCCACCTTGCTAAGCCAGTCCCGAACCTTGGGTCTTGTTTGGCCCTCAACGATCCTTTCTACCCCACATCTGTGTCATGACCTGCTCTGCCCTCCCCCACCTCCGCAACCTCGCCGGGCTCTGCCACTGTCTCACACCGCAGGCCGCCGAAACCCTCATACACGCCTTCATTACATCGAGGCTCAACTATGCAAACTCACTGCTTGTCGGCCTCCCCAATTCCTCCCTCCACAGGCTGCAGAACATCCAGAACTCTGCAGCCCGTGTCCTCTCCTGCACGAGGCTCCGTGACCCTATCGCTCCCATCCTCGCCCGACTCCACTGGCTTCCCATCACACAGGGGATACAGCTCAAGATCCTGGTCCTTACCTTCAAAGCCCTCCACCGCCTTGCTCCCCCCGACCACTCTGACCTCCGAACCCCCTACCATCCTGTTCGCTCTTTCCTCTCAGCGGGCTCTGGCCTGCTTCACGTCCCCCGCCTTGCTGGTCCCACTATTGGCAGGCGGGTCTTCCACTACCCTCTGGAACTCCATCCCGCAGGCCTTCACATCTCGCCCCCTCCCTCGCCACCTTCAAGACCCACCTCAAGACCTTCAACTGAAGAAAGTTAGCTCTCATCCAGGGCTTGATGTCTGACAGACCCTCCACTTCGATTGTGCTTTCGACCTTCCTGTTTCCCCCCTGCCTTTTTCCCTCCCCCACCCTAACCCTCAGCTTGGATCCATAACTCTGTCTGTCCAGCGCCTTGGGACGTCCTCCCAACATGAAAGGCGTAATACAAATGTAATTTTGTTGTTGTTATTCAGTTGGAGCGAAGGCTATAAATCATCAATTAAAGGTCTTAACATCGTATAAGGACATATATGCATAACGCTTTCACCCCAACCAAAATAGTTATGTGCATTTAGTGCACTGTGGTTAGCACTTTGAACTTGTAAAAGTAAGGTTAGACATGGTGAGAAAATATATATAAAATGTGAAAAACGTAAATTAAATTATATAAATTATAGTTCAGGGTATTCTGAGCACAGCGACAAAAGGAAGACAAAGTGTTGATTCCTTCAAACACAGAGTAGTTTTCTTTTAGTAAGTAACATTATGGGATACAATACATAGGTATTTCGGGACATTGTTTCACCCACAAAATACAGTCAATTCACTTTACAGTATATTCTGTGAAGCGTTTTGAGATGTCTCAACAATGTGATAAGGCGCTACATCAGATGCAATTATTATTATTTATTATGTGTGCATGCGACCGCCAGGACGGTGGAAGGCAAACTAGATGGACCTTGGTCTTTTTTCAGCTGAGCCAAGGGGATGGGGAGGATGGTGACCAAAGGCACGGTCAAAAAGAAAGGTCTTCAGCAGAGACCTGAAAATAGGAAGAGAGGGGGCGAGGCAAAGGGAGCGAGGAAGGGAATTCCATAGCCTCGGGGCATAGTGGCTGACGGCACGGCCGCCAAGGGTGGAGCAGAAGACTCGGGGGATTAGGAGGAGGCCAACTCAGAGGAACGAAGGCAACGGGTACTGTTTTGAGGAGAGAGGAAGTCAGAGAGATTGGGCGGTGCAGAGGAGTGGAGGGATTTGAATACAAGGGTGAGGATCTTGAAGTTGATTCTCTCTGGGATAGGCAGCCAGCGCAGTCTGGCCAGGACTGGGGTGATCGGGGAGCGGAGTTTGATGCGGGTGAGAATGTGGGAGGCAGAGTTTTGAATGATTTGGATTTAATGTATGGTAGTGGATGGGAGGCCGGCGAGGAGGGCGTTAGAGTAGTCCAGCCGAGAGGTGACAAAGGCATGGGTTTCAGCAGCTTTTGGAGAGAGGTATTGGTGGAGACGGGCGATGCGTCGGAGGTGGAAGAAGGCGGTGCTGGTGAGGGATCGGATGTGGGGGAGGAAGGATAATTGGGGGTCGAACCTGACACCCAGGTTGCGTACGGGTTCGGAGAGTTTTAGGGGGAGGTCGGGTAGGTGAGGAGGTGAGAGCCGTGAGATTTTAGACGTTGACGAGAGCCAAAGAATATGGCTTCCGTCTTGTCAATGTTCAGCTGAAGGAAGTCAGGTGGAGTCCTGTAGCTCAGTGGTTAGAGCACTCGCTTTGCAAGCGAGAGACCTGAGTTCAATTCCAGGCAGGGCGAAACCTTGGGCAAGTTTCCTTACTCCACACAGAGCCTAATAATAATCCCTCCAAAACCAAAAACAATAATAAATTGGTCATTTTCAATCCACGACTGTTTGTGGGACATTGCTGTGCGCAATTGGCTGCCGCGTTTGCCCACAAATATACAGTCAAATTCACTTTACAGTGTGTTCTGTGAAGCGCTTTGGGACGTCCTCCCGACGTGAAAAGCGCTATATCAAATGCAAAGATTATTATTATTATTATTTGCGCTCATCCAGCCCCTGAGATCTGACAGGCAGCTGACAGAACACCAGGGGACTGGGGGTCGCAAAGAGAGGTGGAAAAATAGAGTTGGGCGTCGTCCGCATACATGTGGAAATGTACCCCACGTCTGCGGATGACATCCCCAAGAGGGATTATGTAGATCAGAAAGAGGAGGGGCCAAGGATGGATCCTTGGGGTACCCGCAGATAACCGGATGAGAGTGGGAGGAGAAGCTGTTTGTGCAGATGTACTGCTGGCGGTTTGTGAGGTAGGACTCGACCAGGCGAGTGCGGTCCCACTGAGGTGGATGACGGAGGAAAAGCGGTGGAGGAGGATGGTTTGATCGACTGTGTCGAACGCCACGGAGAGGTCCAGGAGGACAAGGAGGCAGAGGGATCCCTGGTCACAGATAGAGAGGATGTCATTTGTGACTTTCACAAGCACAGTCTCTTTACTGTGGGCGGAAACCGGATTGGAGGGGTTTGAAGAGGGAGTGGAAGGAGAGGTGTGCGTGAAGTTGATTGGCAACAACGCGTTCTAGGACTTTGGCGAGGAAGGGCAGGTTAGAAATGGGGTGGTAGTGGCTGGGGTTTGAGGGATCTAGGGAAGGTTTTTTGAGGAGTGGGCTGATGACAGCAGTTTTGAGGGGGGCAGGGACTGATCCAGAGGAGAGGGACTTGTTGATGACGTCAGCCACTAGTGGGCAGAGGAGGGGGAGCTCGGTGACCAGCAAGTTGGTGGGGAGGGGGTCGAGGAAGCAGGTGGTGGGTTTCATGGAGGTGATAGTGGGTGAGAGGGAGGAGGGAGAGATGGGGAGAAAGGAATGTAGGATAGGGGTGGTGGTAGGAGCAGATGATGGGGAGGGTGAGGGGGACAGAGAGGGAAGGGTGGTGAGTGATAAGAGGCAGATGGATGAGGCTGCCTGGCGGATGTTGTGAATTTTAGATGAAAAGAAGTCCATGACCTCCTCGCACTTGGCATTTGATATGAAGATTGAGGAGGCCTGAGGGCGGGCACGGAGGAGGTAGTGGATGGTGGAAAAAAGGATTTTGGGGTTGTGTTTAGCCTCCAAGATGATGTTGGAGTAGAAGGCCGTTTTTGCACGTGTCAAAGAATGGCAGTAGCTGTGTAGATGCTCGAGCCACAGTTGGTGGTGGACTGTCAGGCCAGTTTTCCGCCATCTGCGCTCTAGCAGCCGGTTTGGGTTTTTAGGTGGCAGAGATGGTTGTTGTACCGGGGGATCGGGTAGGTTTGAAGATGGTCCTGGATTTCAGGGGGACGAGGGAGTTGAAGGTGGAGGAGAGGCGATCATGGAGCAGCTGGACGGCTGCTTCAGGATCTCCGTGGGTGGAAGGCCAGAGGGATAGGATGTTTGATGATGTGAGGGCCTTTGTGAGGGTCTCAGGGGGTAGCTTTTTCCAAGGGCGATAGATGGTTGAGAGCTTGGTGGAAGAGAGAGGGATGTGAGAGGAGAAGGAGATGAGGAAGTGGTCCGAGATAGCCTTGTCCACTATGCTAAGGTCGGAAATGTCAAGGCCGTGGGTGATAATGAGGTCAAGGGCATGACCACAGTTGTGGGTAGGTGAATTTATATGAAGAATGAGGTTTAGGGACGAGAGGAGGGCAGTGAAGTCGGCAGAAGTGGTGCAAGGGGAGTTTAGGTGGAGGTTGAAATCGCCCATGATGAGCAGGCGCTCAGAGCAGAGGAGAGTAGAGATGTCTGTGTGGAATGAGCCAGGGGCCTTAGGGGGACAGTAGACAAGGAAGATTTTCAATGGGAGAGAGGGGTGGAAGAAGGTGAGGTGCTCGAAGGAGGGGAAGCAGCCAGAGGAGTAGGGGTAAGACCAAGGGAGGCTTTGGATGGGAGGTGTGGTGGAAGGTGTAGCCTGGAGGGGAGGCTTCCACTAGGGGGACGTGGTCACTGGGGGAGAGCCAGGTTTCGGTGAGCCCAAGAATATCAAAGTGCTCGTCCAGGATGAGGTTGTGGATGGTGAGGGCTTTATTTGAGAGGGAACGGACGTTTTGGAGGGAAATGCGGGTGGGTTTGCTGGAGGGAGGGGAGGGAGGAGAGGGAAGAGAGAATGATGCAGAGAGGATTTTCGGGTGTACAGGAGAGATGGTTGTGGAGAGTGGTGTGAGTAGAGAGTTGGGGAGGGTACGTATAAGGGAGGGGGAAGTTCGGTTTGCCTTAAGGAGGCAGTTTGAGCGGAGGGAGTGAATGATTGGACATGTGCCACACCTCCCATGTTTAGAATAAAATCAATTTTGGAACGTCAAAGACTTTCCTCGTTCTGCAGTTATTCTTTACGGATCTGGAAATCAAAACATTTTAAATGTTTGGAGAAAAAACATTATAATAGCTATAATACCTGCAATGTGGCCACTTATAATCTAAAACCTTTTCACTGTGGCTATTTTGTATAAACAAAGTATAACTAACTAACTAATGGGTTGAAACAGTGGAACTCCAACTGTCACCATTCACTTTGATGTGTACAACATTTTACAGCAGTGCAAAATTGAATCAATTACTTTTTAAATCACGATTTTCTGGTTTATTCAATGAATATTCCGAATTAGCATTGCTACCGCTGCAATTCCCCAGGTATCAGTTTGTGCTGTAATTTAAATTGACCTTGCAAATTTCCTAACAACGGCTTCCATCTCCTATACTTAAACAGAGCTCTAGAATTTCCAGAAACTTTTGAAGAATTCTTTTACAAGTGACATATTATAGGTGCAGATATGCAAAAATAGCACGTATTCAACAGTTAGGACATTTATGAAGCTTTACCAAATTCAGGAACACAAAGTCAATGAAAAGGCTTATGACACAGAGGGTTTTGAAAATATGGAAAGCTCTGCCCCAGAAAGGAGGAGGCAAGTCGAAGGGATTAAGGAAGAGAGTTCCAGAGTTTGGGGGCATAGTGGCTGGAAGCACAGCCTCCAATGGTGGAGGAGACAAGGGAGGAGGCAGGATCCGTCTGAGCAAAGGGGCAGGGTAGAGGAAAAGTGAGGTCGGAAAGTTAGGGAGTTGCTACAGCATGAGGTGATTTGGGAGTGAATGTGAGGACCATGAAACCCATCTTTTCTGCAGTAAAAGCATGGCAAGGACTGTGGTGGTTGGGTGTAGAGTTTGGTACTGGTGAGGATACAGGCAGCGGAGTTTTGAATCAATTTAATTTTATGAATGGTGGAGCTGGGGAGACTGGTGAGGAGATCATTAGAGAAATTGAAGAGTGAAGTGCTTAAAATGTGGATTTTAAGGTATGTTCAAAAAAGATGCACAAGCATTGGTGGAACTTATATAGATATTTGGGAAGTTAGCGATGCAACAGAATAGTAAAATACCACTTTGGCAGGGAACTATTGTGGAATCAGCTAAATCCTAATGGCTTTTATGACTGGGCCCATGCCAAACATATAATGAGGTCAAGTTAATAAAGTAATAAACTAATTCCTAATTTCGCACATCATCGATTTACGCACTGGTGAACTGTGAATTTCATTTATATTTTATCTGGTACTAATTAAGACAAAGAAACACATTTTCTACTCTACATGCATGATTACCGATTACGCTTTTATACTTCAGTCATTCAGAGCTCAGATTCGGGATAAAATATGATGTTTGGGTAAAGTGTCTATTGATGATTAACAGTGTTTTTAGCTCAGTGATTTATGGCCTGAAATTTATGAAGTGGACATTGACATGCAAAGTGTGAGAATGGTGACATTTATCTGCATGCAGTCTGAATGCTTGGGAATCAACCAGTTTTAAGCAGTTACTCTAAGATAATAATAATCCTTGCATTTAATATAGTGCCTTATCACGTATTCAAAACTCCTCAAAGCGCTTCACAGAATATACTGTAAAGTGAATCGACTGTATATTTTATGCGCGAGGATGTCTTGAACAACCTCTAATGATAATGGAAACCATCCAAGATGAAGTAAGAAGGATTTGTTTTTGTGTGCCTAATGATTGCCTACAGTTCTGTATCCCAGTTTCATTGAGTTTGCTCAAGTGTTTTATTCCACCTACCTTAAGCTTTTATCAATAACATCTCCAACATTCACTGTAGTGGTGAATGGAACTCATGGGGACCAGGGTGATGAAAGCCACCAATTATTTTTTTTAAAAAATGGATAAATAATAACAATAATCCTTGCAGTTGGTAAAGCAATTTTCATGTGAGGAGGATGTTGAAAACTACTTGACAGAATTTTTACTCTAAAGTGCAGTAACTGCATTTTGTAAGCAAACGCAGCAGCTTATCTGCACCCAGCAACTTCTCAAAAACAGTCATGAAGTGAGTGAAGAGAAACTCCCTCCGTTTGATTTTCCCCTGAACAGGGCACAGGCTGGGAGCTTGGCTTAACGTCTCATATGATGGATCACCCCTCCATCGGACAATGTGGGGTCAGCTCAAAGCCCCCACGAGACACTGAAGCTTGTGAGCTCGAGCCGAGAGTGTGACCAACTGAGCAGGGCTGTCACGTGCTTAAAGAGGAAGGAATAGTAAAGAGATTGGAGAGTGAGATGAGATTGCAGGGTTAGACCTCATGTGGAGACCAATACCAACACCAACTTGATGGTCCCCATAGTACTGCGCTGTGATACCCTGTGATTCACTTTCCCCCTTTTCCTATTATGTATAATCTCTGGGGGAGTCCCGTAGTGTAGTGGTTAGCGCACTCGCCTCGCAGGCGAAAGGACCTGTGTACAATTCCCACGCAGGGCAAAACCTTCCACAGGTTTACTTGCTGCACACGCCTCTGGTTACCCAGCATTGAGTAGGAGACCGATTTTTGGGTTAGGGTTAGGTTAGGGGTCATAATCCCTCCAAAAAAAAAGGTAACAGTGATTTTGTTACTCAACCCACAACTGTCTGTGGGAAACTGCTGTGTGCAATTGGCTGCCGCGTTTCGCCCATTAAATACACAGTCACTACACTTTACAATATATTTGTTGATTGGAGTAGTTGGGATCTGGAATGCGTTACCTGAAACACTGATGGAAGCCGATTTGCTAATAATTAAGAGAAAAGTAGTTAATTATTTGGGGAGGACAAGTTTGCGGGGCTATGGGGAGAGAGCGGGGGAGTGGGGTTGGTCAGGGCTATGGGGAGAGAGCGGGGGAGTGGGGTTGATCAGGGCTATGGGGGGGGGGGGAGTGGGGATGATCAGGGCTATGGGGGGGGGGGAGTGGGGTTGATCAGGGCTATGGGGAGAGGCGGGGGCAGTGGGGTTGGTCAGGGCTATGGGGAGAGTGGGGTTGGTCAGGGCTATGGGGGGGGAGTGGGGTTGATCGGGCTATGGGGGGGGGGGGAGTGGGGTTGATCAGGGCTATGGGGAGAGAGCGCGGGGGGGAGTGGGGTTGGTCAGGGCTATGGGGAGAGAGCGGTGGGGGAGTGGGGTTGGTCAGGGCTATGGGGGGGGGTGGGGTTGATCGGGGCTATGGGGAGAGCGGGGGGGAGTGGGGTTGGTCAGGGCTATGGGGGGAGTGGGGTTGGTCAGGGCTATGGGGGGAGTGGGGTTGGTCAGGGCTATGGGGGGAGTGGGGTTGGTCAGGGCTATGGGGGGAGTGGGGTTGATCGGGGCTATGGGGGGGGGAGTGGGGTTGATCGGGGCTATGGGGGGGGTGGGGAGTGGGGTTGATTTGGAAGCTCTTTTCAAAGATCAGCACAGACACGATGGGCCGAATGGCCTCCCCCTGTGCTGTATAATTCTAGGATTGTATATATTCCCTGAAGCGCTCTGAGGCGTTTTCACGACGTGATGAAGCGCTGTATCAAACTCAAGGATTGTTATATATATGTATATAGACAGCACATAAATACAATGAAAGAACATCTTTACTTGACTCTTGCCCCGGTGACCGCCGGTGACCGCCGGCCTGGCCGCGCCGCACTGACCGCCCCACTCGCTGCTCCAGAAACTTCCGCGCCCTCAGCCGCGAGGCGCAGTTGACGGCTTTCCCATCCCCCGCCGCTCACCGCGGTCACGTGGTCCTGGCGGACGGGAGGGAGGGCGGGAAAGGGGCGCTCGCGCGGTTGATTGATGACGCGTTCCGCCAGCAACGCCCTAGCAACGGATGCGCGCGCACGCATCGCACGCACGCGGAACGCAGAGTGACGCTCGCGGCCGGAGTGACGGTTTACTTTCAAACCGGCATTTCTTTCCCCCCCTCTCTCTGCGCTCGCCGTGTGCACTCCCCTCTCTCGCCGTGTGCACTCCCCTCTCTCTCTTCTTGTTTTTTTAATATCTTTTTTTATCCGGAAAAAAGGATCCCGCAAAGATGGCGGCGGCCGCCTCTGCACCGCAGAAGCGTTATTACCGGCAGCGTGCTCACTCCAACCCCATGGCGGATCATGTCTTCCAGTAGTGAGTGTGGCTTCACAGAATTATACAGCACAGGGGGGGGCCATTCGGCCCATCGTGTCTGTGCTGCTCTTTGAAAAGAGCTTCCAAATCAACCCCACTCCCCCCTTCGCTCTCTCCCCATAGCCCTGACCAACCCCACTCCCCCCCCCCCCCTTCGCTCTCTCCCCATAGCCCTGCAAACTTGTCCTCCCCAAATAATTACTAAGAGAGGGGCTTCGGTCTCTCAGGCTCCACCCCTCCTCCATCACCACCCCCCACCACTGAGAGTCAATTAATTCTTAAGTCCAAACTCTTTCTGTCAGCCGGGTGTCTGACACGTGCAGAAACCCATCACCGTTGCTTAAGAGTCTTCGAACCGAACTGAGATTTCCCCACATCCCACTTACACGTGGAAATCCCAGAGATAGATTGTTGGAATGGAATACGCTCTCTCGCTCGCTGGAGGAACGCATTCTGCTTACCTATTGTATTAGGTGCAGGTTGGCAAGAGGGACCCCATAGTGTGCATTGGGGTAACTGCTGGAATCTAACCAGCTAAAACCACATAGCTTATCCATTGATATTGCTGACTGGCAAGCTTTCCCGGTGGTTGTCCAGCTAGGACCACCCTATCCGTTAGGGCTTTGGGTTGCAGGATTAAGGGGAGCTGAGTGGGATGACTCACTGCCCCCAGTGACTGGTCTGCCCTTCCAGGCCCTGCCGATGAGCCAGGCTGGGCTGTGCTGCCATCAGTAGTGCCCTGGAATACTCCGGACCTATCTGGCTCAAGAACCGGACTACCGAACCCATCACAGAGGGCTGGCTGGATTCCATGTCATCCTGGAGCCAGTTCAGCTCCAAGGAGACCCCGCTTACCACCCCACCCCCAGAGGATAGTCAAGCTCCAGTCATATGCTTGACTGAGACTTTTATGTAGATTGGACAATTACCCCGGAGATCTTAATGCTGGCACTAATATGTATTGGTTTCCAAAGTGAATGGCATCCTCAATTTTTTTGAGGCTAGGTAGATTTTTTTTAGCTTTGTTAAAATTTGTGCATATTTTGCAACAGTTTATTGGATACACCTCAATATCTGCATAGTAATAAAAATAATCCTTGCATTTGACATAGTGCCTTATCACGTTGTTGAGACGTCTCAAAGTGCTTCACTGAATGTAGTGTAAAGTGGATTGACTGAATTTTGTGGGCAAAATGCGATAGCCAATTGTACAGTGTCCCACAAACTGGTGGCTTAATATGTTTTCTCTATAAAGTCCAGTGAACCCTGAAAGAATGGATTGGTCTCAATACTACCCTGAGTACTTCAAACCACGCCCTGAAAACAACCATCATGTTGATAGCAAAGATCTTGTAACTGGAAAAAAATCACAATTTCGGGTGGAATTTGCAGACGTAGGTTGTGGATATGGCGGGTTACTAGGTAAGACTGTTGATCGAAAGTTACTATACTGCTGGAAGGCTAGCATACATTTTCAAATCGTATTGCGTCCTCCTAATCCCCGACCAACCTGCCCACTCCCTCCACTCAGCGGGCTCCGGCCTGCTTCACGTTCCTCGCCTTGCCAGCCCCACCATTGGCAGGCAGGCCTTCAGCCTCTCTGCCCCCACCCTCTGGAAATCCATCCCACAATCCCTCCGCCTCGCCCCCTCCCTTGCCTCTTTCAAGACCCGTCTCTTCTTTGGTTATCCTCTTACCCCTGCCGTCCACCCCTCCTGATCCCAACCACCAATTCAAGTGCGCCTTGGGACATACTCCTGATGGGAAAGGTGCTATAAAATGTAATTTGTCATTGTTCTGAAAATCTTGGGTGGTAAATTTATAAAGAATGCAAAGACCAAACTTTCAATCTTGTGTGTTCTTGTTTGGCAGCTTGAGGTTACTGCATCACGTAGATAGCTTACTTGAGAGGATACATAACTAGAGGGTAAAATCAAAGTGACTGATGGAATGTATTTGCAGACACTTGGGAAAATGTTGCAATAACTCTTGTAAGCAAGGGATAATAAATGTCAGATTATTGTTGAAGACTGGGCACAAATTGTGGATTTGGCTTCAGATGTGGACCTCTAGTCCAGGTTTTCATAGTGTGATGCGTAAAAACATTTGAGGAGCTTAATTTCATATTCTCAGCTCAACGCCTTGAGCATTGGGGAATACTAAGAATTATTGCCCAAATATTTTTTGTTTGCATTGCACTGAATTGTATTTGTAACTGATTAATCAATCCAAGTTGTGTTATTTTGTGGTTATTTACTAATGGAAAGACCCTTTGGAAACTAGTACTTGTATTCAAAGATGAGTGTTGCTTGCTACTCATCAACTGTAAAAATATGACATACAGGGATTCCATGGATAACTTCCTTGAATGTGTGTTATTGAAGTGCCAATTTTTTGCCACTAGGTGATGTTATTGCTTCATGTCCACCCTCAGGACAGGAACCGTGTGTTACACACACAACTGTGTCCATTAGTTCCTTGGAAATATTTTAAATCAGTCAACAGTAATGCCAAGTGCAAAATTTCACATCGGATTTATTTTCATGCATTACTCTCAAGTTTATCCACTTCAACTGAATGTCGCTGGGTATGCTGTAGTTTGTGATGTGAAGATATAGCAATAGACATATGATTTTGAGTTAAATTTAATTTATATATCATAACTGCAGCATAGAGTATGTTGTGACAAAATGATTGGCCAGTTTCCTTTAGCAATTCTGTGATCAGAAGACTGGAATATCTGAGGCTTCAAAGCTTAGTAGACAAATTAAATTGGACAGGAGCGATTTTCCCTTGGGGAACATGGATATTGCAGTTTCTTCTTTGACCAGATTAATAAATTAAAATTGGAGCAGGAAAAATGCAAATTGGACAGGCTGAGGGAATGATTTTAATTGGTAGCTCACTCAATATACAGAACAGTCAAGTGCATTTATTCTGGACCAGCCAGGCAGCACTTGAGGCTGATATAAAATATATACCCCATGTGGATAAAAATGTACAGAAGCAGGGTTTTACAACCTGCACTTTCTATTGATGTATTGATTTTATTCTTTTCCTCTTTCCAGTTGAGTTATCTCCTCTCTTTCCCAATGTGTTGATGCTTGGTCTGGAAATCCGAGTGAAGGTATCTGACTATGTCATAGATCGCATTGACTCTCTGAGAGCTTCCAACCCTGGAAAGTACCAGAACATCGCTTGCATCAGAAGCAACGCAATGAAGTATTTACCAAACTTCTTCCAAAAAGGGCAGGTACAACAACTGGGATAAGAGAGTTAATTGTTTAGTGTCTTTGTGTCCTGACACTGTAAACTGTTATCTGGCAGAATTTTCTTTCTTGTTGGGAGTTGTTGCTAAACAATCTATTTGCAATAGACCTTTTAAGCTTGAAGATAGTGCTCATGTACTGATTGTTTTAACATTTCTGAAAATGCTTTCTTTCTTTCTCTCTGTCTCTGCAGCTAAGCAAGATGTTCTTCCTTTTCCCAGACCCACATTTCAAAAAGACGAAGCACAAGTGGAGAATTATTAGCTCCACTCTGCTGGCTGAATACGCTTATGTACTGCATGTTGGGGTAGGAGCCTTTCATTTCCATCCATTTATCTTGGCTGATTCTTGATTTGTGGTTTCATTATCCCCATTGCTAGGTTTATTAAAGATGAAATGTTGGAAATGGACTCTTAAAGAAATGCAAATCACATTCTTTAATTCTGAAGCTTGTGGGGTGGGGGGGACCATAATTCTGAATCTTAATTGGTCATTTACCTCACGTCTATGGGACTTTGCTTTCAATCTGGGTGGCCATTGCATGTCAGAGTTTATCCATGACATCTGAGAGTTTCTGTATTAACAGTATTTAACCCCTTGTTGTATAATCCTTAGATAATTATTCTTCTCTTCTAGGGTCTTGTTTATACAATTACAGATGTGCAGGAAGTGCATGAATGGATGCTGAAACATTTCACAAATCACCCACTTTTTGAACATGTCCCATTAGAAGAATTGGTGAGAATTTTATTCTAGAAGCTTAGAAGAATTTTATTCTTGAAGACTTGAGTTTTGGATGTTTTTGTGGGCATATTTTCCATAGTGTTCATAGACTTGTGGAAACCAGTTTCCAAATTAAGACGAGTGAGTTTAAGAAATTCCCAAATTCTGCATGCTATTAACTGAAACCAGTCTGAAATTTGGGCTCAGGAATCTTCCTGCGCTATATTGTTCGCTTTATGATGCATTTTCAGTATTTGTGGAAGCCCAACTGTTTCCTTCCACCATTTTTGAAAATAAATCAAGAACATTTTACAACTTGAAATAATTTCCTTTTTCTATTTTTTTAACACCAGAAAGATGATGTGATTGTTGAGCGTCTCAGTGCATGCACAGAGGAAGGCAAGAAGGTGCTGAGGAACAGAGGTCAGAATTTCACTGCTGTGTTTAAACGGGTTGACGAAAAATCATAAGTCAGAAATCTGAAGAGGAAAATTCCTGAAAGCAGCACTTCTTGCTGACTGTTGTAAAAAAAATGCATAAATTGGAACAAACTGGACACATGTACAAACAACACGTGGCTGCGGAGATTGTGTGAAGAGAATGTCCCACATCTTTAAACCTATTTAAATCAAAAGGAAAATATACCATCCGGAGTCTTCAAAGAAAAGCCAGGAGTTGATAGTTTTATATACAAGGCTATACCATAATGAGTTGATATTTTGATGTGTTGGTTCACAGTGAAAGCATCAGTTTGGAAATCTGTAGCCATCAAATGACATTTTTATTTACTCTTTGTGTCTATTTTGAATTTTAACCACAGCAATAAATGAGAGGTATATCATTAAAAATGTTATGCAATATGAAAATCCTGCAGAAGGCAGGCCTTGGCAATAACTGCTGCTCATTTTAGTAGCTGCAGATTCTTCACGTGGTTGAGGCTGTGCTTCAGTTTTAAGAAGATCCTCAATCCTAACCACACTTCCAAACTGTTGCACAGGTGAGGACTCACCAAGACAAACATAAGTGGAGCTCCTTATTAGTCCTGCCTAGTATTGCTGTATCATTTTCCCTCACATAGTGGAGTGTGAATTCTGGAGACATTACAATTGTAGTTATCTGGGAAAACTAATTGTGAACTGAATATTTTTTGCTGTAAATGTATTACGGATATAACTGAATTAAACATCATAAGGATCCTGGTGATTCTGAGAATCGACCATATTGATCCTTACTGGCATGAATCAAATGGGCATGTGTGTGTTTGTTTGAATAGTTGTATGTTATTATTTTTATTCCTCTTAAGTATTACATTTTTTCATAAGACCAAAAATGGCCTGTATGCGCGGCATTCTCAATATCGAGCAATTCTGCAGCTTGTGACATGGTATTCTTAACTTCACCTCTGCTCCTCAGAATTTGTGATGACTTTTTTTCGAAAAAAAAGGAAGATATGAACAAATTCCTTTCCTCAGCATTGTATGAACTACTGTATCTCTGAACTTTGTGCTGTTGTGGCTAGGTATTAAGTAAGCAAAGTGATTTCGAGGACCAATAGCAGATGAATACAGGTGTGAAGGTGGTGATATACAGGTCCAATGTAAAATACAGTATAACTAAAATGCCCAAGATTCCAGCATGCTTTGATTTTACTGATTATTTGGACCCAGATGTAGCACCAGCCTATGCTAGTAACAGACCATGTCAGCGCACCGTTCTGCTTTAGGCACATCTAGTTTTAAATCGAAACTGCTGTGTTGTAAATCGGAAAGATCCGTAAAGGGAAGACAATAACTAACTGTAAACAGGCATTCGTCATGTTTATTACAGCAACTGGGAGACAAATGTACAAAGTGGCTTGAAACTTTTGACACCCTTTTGTAGGAGTTTATCACAAATATAATAGTTGATTATATTTGGGACCAACCGCCCCCATCTCTCTCCACCTTCAAATCCCTGCTAAAGACCTTCCTATTTGATTGTGCTTACAGTCACCTACCCCCTCCCTCTCCCCCTGGCTCAGTGTCAGTCTCTGCCACTGTCAAGTGCTCCAGCGCACTAACCTAAGTGAAGGGCGCTATATAAATGCAAGTTATTTTGTTGGTTGATAGGGACTGTAGCAGTTTTTATGGGGAGAAGAATGTGTAGAGCAATCCTGGAACGAGTTGTGGCCTCCTAGCTGCGCTCTTTCCTCTCCACCCATTCATTATTCGAACCCCATAGCACAGAAACTGCCCTGGTCAAGGTCACCAATGACATCCTGACCATCTGTGACCAGGGCTCCCTCTGCCTCCTCGTCTTCCTTGACCTATCGGCAGCATTTGATACAGTCGACCACGCTATCCTCCTCCACCGCTTGTCCTCCCACCTCAACCTTCAAGGTCCTGTCCTTGAGTGGTTTAGGTTGTTCCTCTCCCACCGTCTTCACTTCGTTTCCACGATTGGTTTTTCCTCCACCCCCCGCACTGTCTCGTGCGGTGTCCCTCAGGGCTCTGTCCTCGACCCCCTCCTCTTCACCCTCTATATGCTTCCCCTGTGGTGACATCATCCGCAGACATGGGGTTAACTTCCACATGTATGGGGATGACACCCAACTCTACCTTTCCTCCTCTACCCTCAACTCCACGACCCCCGATGTCCTGACAGCTGTCTGTCCGACATCGAGTCCTGGACGAGAGACAACTTTCTTCAGCTCAACGTGCGCAAACCTGAGGCCCTCCTGATTGTCTCACGTCAGCGCCTCCGCAACTCAGGCGCTGACAGCATCAGCATCCAAGGCCGCACTCTCCACCTCTCAAAGCCATCAGGAACCTCGGGGTTCTCTTCGACCCTGAGCTGTCCTTTCTCCCTCATATCCGCGCCACAACTGGCACCGCCTTCCATCACCTCCGGAATGTTGCCAGACTACGGCACTACCTCACCCCTCACGCGGCTGAAACTCTGGTCCACGCCTTTATCACCTCAAGGCTGGACTATGGGAACTCTCTCCTCGCCGGCCTTCCCGGCACCTTCCTCCACAAGCTGCAGGTCATTCAGAACTCTGTCCCACACCAGACACCGAGACCATATCACTCCCGCCCTCACCCTCACCCTCGCTCCCACCCTCGCCCTCACCCTCGCTCGCCTCCACTGGCTCCCCATCCCCCAGAGGATCGATTTCAAGATCCTCATCCTCACCTACAAGGCCATTCACGGCCTTGCTCCCTCCTACCTCTCCGACCTACTATCCCCCTACCTACCTGCCCGTACCCTCCATTCCTCTGGCTCCGGTCTGCTCCACATCCCCCGCCCCAACCGCCCTACCATCGGTGGCCGGGCCTTCAGCCTCTCAGCCCCGAGGCTCTGGAACTCTATCCCCCAGTGCCTTCGCCGCCTCCTCCCTTTCCTTCTTCAAGGCCGGTCTCAAGACCTTTCTCTTTGACCTTCAGCCTTCAGCTCCCCTCTCGACTCTCTACCCCCTCCTCGCTCCCTCCCTTCCCTCACCCTGACCATTTCCCCCCCTGCTCGGGTCCTGACCCAACTGTCCAGCGCCTTGGGACGTCCTCCCGACGTGAAAGGCGCTCTATAAATGGAATCTTGTTGTTGTTGTTGTTTTCTTGCTAAAACATCACATCAAGGTCCTAAACTAAAAATAATCCTCGTGAGTCATGGATTAGCAGATATATATTTGCCATTATTGTCTATGTACATTTGTGATGTGAGGATATCACCACTTCATTTATACAGTGTATCTAAAAGTAAGACAGTCAGAATATAAGAATCTTGATATCTTAATAACTTTCAAATGCTATAATATACTGATTCTGTTATTTCACAGCCAACTGAAATCTTGTTTGTTAAATATGGTGTGATTATACCACAATGAGTTCTAATCTCCATGCTGTATAATCTGGGTTTGCCTCTGAATTGTTACCAGATTAGAGAACAAATACCTATGAGACACTTTGCAAAATGTCGACATTATAGGCGCTCATACTAAATTATAATCAAATAATAACCCTTGTATTTGATATAGCGGTTTATCACATCTTTGAGACATTTCAAAGCGCTTTGCAGACTCTACTGTAAAGTGAATTGACTATATATTTTGTGGGCGAAATGCAGCAGGCAATTGCACACAGCAGGGTCCCACAGACAGTTGTGGATTGAGTGACCAATTTTTTTTGTTGAAGGAATTATTATCCCTAGAGAAGTGATCAGCCAATCAACTAGCAACCGGCTTCCTACTTATTGCTGTTAAACAGAGGTGTGTGGAGTAAGGAAACTTGCCCAACATTTCGCCCTGCCGGGAATCGAACCCATGTCTCTCGCTTGCGAGGAGAGTGCTCTAACCACTGAGCTACAGGACTCCTGCAATGATTATTACAATACTTGTATGATCTAAAGTTTGCTCCTGGACATCCCTCTAATTGTGACTTAAATACACAGAAAGGAAATACATACACAGGAAATAAATTCTGCCAATAGTTTTGGAGAGAAATCTCTAATTTCCTGCCAACTCGGCTTTGCCATTAGCCCATGGACAAGCCTGGAGTCAAGACCTTTGAGTAAATGTGAACTTTTCCCTGGACACGTCTATAATGCATGTGAGCTTTTTACATAACGTCATTCTGTGCTCAGTTGGAAATCGAGTGCTAAAGTTCGATTAGGAGAACTCTGTTGTAATGTACCATTTCTGCAAAGTGTTATCTATGCCACTGAATTGCAAAATGCTCTGCAGTCGATTGCAGGATTCCAATTGTAGTTTTCCATTCCTAGTTTGTGCTCCATCACTGTGATTGCTGCTGAGGCCAGTGTGTTTCCAGCTGAAGATAAACCCTGGAGAAATAGCATAGTCCCTACCAACCTGCCCGCTCTCTCCATTCAGCGGGCTCCGGTCTGCTCCATGTCTCCCGCCTGACCCGCCCTACCATCGGTGGCTGAGCTTTCAGCCTCTCTGCCCCCACACTCTGGAACTCCATCTCACGGTCCCTTCGCCTCGCTTCCTCCCTCACCTCCTTCAAGGCCGGTCTCAAGACCCTTCTCTTCAACCGTGCCTTTGGTCTCCCTCCCACCTCTCTGCCTTCCCTCCCCCTACACCGCCCCTCCCCCCATGCTCGGGTCCTGAGCTGACTGTTCAGCGCTTTGGGACATCCTCCCGACGTGAAAGGAGCTCTATAGATGTCATTTTGTTGTTGAATGGCCAGGAAATAGTGAATTTCATGGAGAATTATCAAGTATCATTGGTAATTTAAAGTGGGTTATTATGGGTTAGAGTATCATATTAAATTGTTAATTAATGTCTTCTGGAGTTTCAGGATAAATGGGTCAACTTGATTGTTTTTAAACCATACAGCCTGGGAACTGCTCAGGTCTGGGTTTGCTCCACCAGCCACAGTGAAAGTTGGGACTTCACCATTAGCCTCAGAGTCCTGGACCTTTGATCAGTGTTTAGTTATCTGTACGAGAAACTACATGTTTTGGACATTGGATGAAGATGGCCTGAAGGTGTGATTCCCAATTGCGTGTTTGCCTGTAGCTATGGTGAGTGCTGACCAGTGGGGTTGGAGGGTACAGCCCTGAGAGTCCGGTCCCGGTCTGAGATGATGTTCCTGGGTCTGGGCAACAGCCCACCCGACAGCAGCGAAATAAATGCTTTGAGTTCTGCTCAAAACTCGGACCCAAATAAATCTCTCAGGTGCCGTTTGATCTGCTGCACTTTCCATTTATACTTTAACTTCAGATTCCCGACCCTCCCATTCCCACTCTGGGCCGTTCCTCGTGTCGGTGCGGTGCGGACCAGCGCCCCCTCCTGGCCGCCAGGCCCCGCCCAGTGCTGCCTGTGATTGGCTCGGGTCAGGTATTCATGTGGCTGCTGGTCCCTGATTGGTCAGGTGCGCTGCCAGTCACAGACAAACCGCCTCCCGCCGCCCAGTTGGGTTGAGAAGCCAATGTGTGGTCCATATAAACCCCTGAGAGCGCCGGAGGGATGTGCGCCGCGGCCCCTCGCGATGGTAGTGATGTCCTGCGCCATACGGCAGGTCACCCGCAGCCCCGCGCACCGCAGGGCCATAGCGGAGACGGCGGTGCAGTTCCTGGTGACCCACAAACAGAGGAGCAGTGCCATGAAGACCCTCTGTGAGATGCCCGGACCCGGCGCCGCGCGCTCCGCCTGGGACCTGCTCTGCCACGAGGGACTGGCGCGGCTCCACGAGCTTCAGGTGCGACTGACGGAGCCCTTTCCTGAAGCGCTTTCAAACCTTCTCCCGACGTGAAAGGCACTACATAACTGTCAATGTGTATTGTGTCTTTACTGAGGAAAGTACCGCAGTCCTGAGGGACGAGCAGTGGATCTGCTGCTGTATCTGTAAATACTATAATTGCTTCAGCAACAAACACCATCACAAAAAGTTTCCCCTTTTTCAGCACTTTAAGGAAATCACTGCAGTTTTTTCTCTAATTTATTGAATCAAAGCTTTCAAGATGTGGTATTACCATAAGGATTCTGTTTTATTGGTGTCTGTTGTATAAGTTAAAATTTGTAAATTAAAATGTGGATGTTTGTTTTGATACGTTTTACCCACAAAATACACAGTCAGTTTACGGTATATTATGTGTTACGCTTTGAGACGTCTCAACAACTTGATAACGCTCTAAATCCTCATCGTCCTCCCGACGTGAAACGCACTCTTTATAGATGAAATCTTGTTGCTGTTGTTGTAAATCAAATGCAAGGATTATTATTATATTATATATCTGGTCCCATGAAATTAAGAGAGGAAGAGGCACGATCTTTCTTACATTCAGTCTTAATTCGAGAGTTGGTCTTTTTAAAAAAGAGTATCTTCAAATTGAGACCAAATTTAAGTATTTTTCACAATATTGGCATTTTTACCACAAAATGGCCTTACCAGCTAAGACTAAGTGGAATGTCAGACCTCAGAAGAGCTAAGTTAAGCTGTAACCATAAACTGTTTTACTAGCTGGAGGGAAAGAGGAAATACGGCCCGGTGTGGAAGGCCAGCTTCGGACCCATCCTCACCGTGCACATCGCAGATGCTGCTCTGATAGAACAAGTGCTGCGACAGGAGGGCAAACATCCCGTCCGATCCGACTTATCATCGTGGAAAGATTACCGGCAGCAAAGAGGACATGCCTGTGGACTCCTCACAGCGTGAGTAAGACACCCCCCAAAAAACAACACAACAACAACAAAATTACATTTATAGAGCGCCTTTCACATCGGGAGAACGTCCCAAGGCGCTGGAAAGAGCAATAGATCACAGCTGACTTCTGGTCCAGGCTGCTGGGAATGTAAACTCTCCCTGCAATCCTTTGCCATGTCATGAAATATCACTCCCAACCGTCGACTGGGCAACACTCCCCAGTCAAACGTGTGAAATGTCAGCCTCATGCTCGAGGGGTGGGAGACTTTGGGCCATAAGCCCTGATGTGGCAGAGCAGAGGCTGAGCGCCTGACCCCTCATCCTGATAGCCTTGTCACATCTGTACACCCATTGCTGCCTGTTTGCCACGCCAGAGGCCTTGCTATATCTTTGAAGACATTATTGATTTCATTGCCTTGGTGCTTTGCCAGGCATCTTGGTTTCACTGTGAAAACATCAGCCAGGAGTTCCACGTCTCGTATTGCACAGCTTCAGATTGAAGCTGCAGCACCAGGCTCCGTGACCCCCTCACCCCCACCCTCGCTCGGCTCCACTGGCTCTCCATCCCCTAGAGGGTAAAGTTCAAAATCCTCGTCCTCACCTTCAAAGCCCTCCACGTCTTGCTCCTTCCTATGTCTGTGATCTGCTGACGCCATATTGACCTGCCGTTCCTTCCACTCAGTATGCTCTGGCCTGCTCCACGTCCCCCTGACCATCGGCTTTCAGCCTCTCTGCCCCTGCCCTCTGGAATTCCATCCCACAATCCCTTCGCTTTGGTCCCTCTCTCGCCTCCTTGAAGGCACATCTCAACATCCTCCTCTTTGACCACACCTTTGGTCACCCTCCTACCCCTTCCCTCCCTGCCCTGCCCCTCCATTCCTCCTGATTCAATCCCCAGCTCGGGTCCAAATTTCTGACTGTCCAGTGCCTAGGACGTCCTCCCGACATGAAAGGTGCTGTATAGGTATTTGNTTTTTTTGTGTGGTTGAGTGAGTGAGTTTGTCAGTTCATCAGCCTTTAATCAGAGGATTGCGAAGCAGTGACAAATCGCTTCT
Organism: Callorhinchus milii; assembly: GCF_018977255.1. Lineage (NCBI taxonomy): Eukaryota > Metazoa > Chordata > Chondrichthyes > Chimaeriformes > Callorhinchidae > Callorhinchus > Callorhinchus milii. Next base: position 297,219 of record NW_024704768.1, on the reverse strand, counting down.
GATTCAGCTCCATATTAAAGGATACCCATGACTTAAGCATTATGACATTAGCCTCAATAGAAAGTCAAGCACCAATTTACTTCTGAAAATAATTAATCTGCTAGATTAGTTAGAAAGGAAATAACTTTTTTTAAAAAAAGATACTTGAACCAGATTTTAAACCTGCAATTGCAGGAGCTTAAAAAGAATTTCTTCAAAACTTTAGTCCTCAGGTGTTTGACTGCTTGTTTTTTAACAGTACCATAGGCCCCAGTCACCCCCCATGGACCCTGGTAGGTGCCGCACCCAATTGGCCATTATTATTTATACATTTGTGTAGCGCCTTTCACGTTGGCAGGACGTCCCAAGGCGCTCAACAAGAGTCAAAGGCTGGCTCTTGATTTTTAATGTATTTTTAATTTTGTTGTTTGCAGTCTTGATTCCCTCTCGAAATTAATGGCCCCTGGTCATGGTAAGAGTTGACAATGCTTACGCTAGGAAATGGCTGTTGGGTTTCAGCTTCGCTTTCTTCCAGGGAAGGCGAGGAGTGGCAGAGCATCCGCAGCATGCTGGCCCAGCACATGCTGAAGCCAAAGGAAGTGACAGCCTACAGCGATGTCCTGAATCAAGTTGTCACGGACTTGATCGCGAGGCTCCGGAACCAACGGAGCAAAAGTAACAATAAGGTGGTTAAGGATGTTGCGGGAGAGTTCTACAAATTCGGGTTAGAGGGTGAGTACTGGGACATAGAAAGAGTGGAAAACAAGCTGTGATTTCCTGGAGACATTCACTGTAAAACAACTTACCCCTGACTGAAAGTGAGTTGTGTGCTACGGTTAATGTTGCATGCACATCACTCTCCCACTGCACCAAGATTGCAGCAAAGCAGCAGAGAGTGGCAGAGTTTTGGATGTGCCACTAAAGATAAGAAAGATCCCAATTTTATCTACAGATGTCTTTCAGCAGCAAAAAAGAGACTTCCATTCAGTCATTCCAGGCTGGATTCACACCCAGTTCACTGAGTCAAGGCACAGAATGGAAACCACACAATTCATATTAATATGTATTACTAAGTATTTGTCTACATCAGGGCTTTGGGTCAAAGGCTTCAAAACACATCAGCACCTCCAGATCTTATCACTGATCCAGTCGTGCTGGTCAACCACTAACAATGCCCTTGATTTATTGTAGAGATGTCTGGCTTCACTAGACATGTCTCCATGCAGTTTATTTTGAGATATGATGATCATTTTATCAACCTCAAAGGGTAAAGGGAAGAGTGGTTCCCTCGTCCAGCGTGACACTTGCAATACAAGAGATGATTTACTGACCCGATCAGCCACAAATTAACATTCTGTGATTTGTGAGGCATTAAGTAATTGATCTTCACACTCTCAGGTATCTCTTCAGTGCTCTTCGAGACACGGATTGGCTGCCTCGAAGCTGATGTCCCCAAAGACACAGAAGACTTTATTCAGGCCATTAATACCATGTTTCAAATGACACTCTTGACCATGGCGATGCCCAAGTTCTTGCACAAGATTTTCCCGGCACCCTGGCAGAAATTCACTGCATCCTGGGATTGTATGTTTGCTTTTGGTAAGTCAGTTGTTTTGTTCATTGTTAGTGAGGGGATTAGCACTGAGCAGTGTTTTGGAATTAGACCTTTTATTTGTATATCTTTATAAATATGAAAAATTGTGTGTAGTAAGCGAGAGATCTGGGTTCGATTCCCGGCAGGACGAAACCTTGGGCTAGTTTCCTTACTCTGCACGCTTGATAATAATCCTTCAAGAAAAAAGTGATAAAAATTGGTCACTTCAATTCACGACTGTTTGTGGGACGCTGCTGTGCGCAATTGGCTGCCGTGTTTCCCCACAAATATACAGTCAATTCACATTGCAGTATATTCTCTCAAGCGCTTCGAGACGTCTAGAAAACACAAAAAGCGCTATATCAATTGCAAGCATTATTATTATATAATAGTATTAAGAATAATACAATATATTATCACCGGGTCACAAAAGGCCTCTTTGGGCCAAAAGATCTTCCTGGCCAAAAAAACCTCTTGTTATCTTGTGTCGCTCACCATGGGAGGAATTGTGAGTGTAGCCACCCACCATTCATTCAATGGTTCAGTGCATTGTGACAATGATGTGCTTACCAGCCTGTGATAGCCTTGGGTGTTGTTGTGCATCAGGAAAGTGAGGCTGCCTTCGAGCCTATTCCTAAAGTGACATGTTTTATGATAACTTTCTCAGCTAAAGGACACATAGACAGAAGGATGGCTGAGATTAAGGAGAAGTTATCGAGAAGGAAAGCTATCGAGGGGAAATACCTGACCTATTTCCTGTCGTGTCAGAACCTCAGCATGCGGACCATTTATGGCAACGTCACAGAGCTACTATTGGCCGGCGTTGATACCGTAAGTCCGTTATTTTTCCATCTATTCCCAAAGACTGGACGCCGGCCCGAACCTCCCCCACCCCCCCCCCCCCCGCCCCTCCCCACAGACACACACACACACATAGACACACACAAATTGATGTACGAGAACTATAAAGAATCCACACTGTTGGTACGTTTTGGGGAGAAGTGAATGAATAAGAGTCTTTGAACCCGTTTGCTCTTCTCCTGCTCTGAATATATTGGCTCTTTGTGACGTGTGGTTGCATGGGTGCCAGCTGGCCGGCAATAACTTATTCATGTGGAGGAGCTCCACGTGGGCTCCTGATGCTGCACTGATTACAGTGTGGTGTGAGTGTGTGGAGCAACATCCCTCATGGTATGTGTCCTTTATGCTGACCTCCTGTATATTTGCTGTAGATTTCCAGTACAATGTCATGGACTTTGTATGAGTTGTCCAGACACCCAGATATCCAGGCAACTCTGCACAGAGAAATAAAGGACATTCTGGGAGACAAGCTGATGCCCTCGTACGCCGATGTGGCCAGAATGACCCTCATGAAGGCAGTTGTGAAAGAAGTACTGAGGTAAGATTGGAAAGTGAGCCGTGCTAATAGGGGGAATATGTGTCTCTATTTAGTACATGCAACCCACACACACACACATAACGCGCACATATGCATGCACGCACGCACACATGCACATACACACGCAGACTCAGGAGTCTGGCAAGGGAGAGATTACAGCCACTAATCAACATATTTAGTTCAGTTGCTAGGAATGGTCACATTTCATTAAAACGGGATTGTCTTTTTGTGAAAGGATTTGGCCCAAATGTGAATTTAAGTGATGTTACGCAAGTTATTGGATTTGCATGTTATTGTCACTGTGGAGCCTCTCTTACTCTGATTACTAGTAATAGCAGAATTTGAGCGTTTCACTTTTTGTGAATTACACAGCTTTATGCCAGACAATGCAATGCCATCACCAGGCTCAACTTCATATTCCCCAACTAATCTGATACAGCCGGTTATGGTCTAACTAATAAGTTGTCATACAATAGTAACAGGAGGGCTGCTCGCAAACAACAGGGAATTCACTGTAATGCACATGTAATGTGAAATGTCTCCCCTTTCCAGGCTTTACCCTGTTATCCCAGGTAACGCCCGTGTTATTCCAGACAGAGATATCCAAGTTGGAGAATACATCATTCCCCAAAAAGTAAGGACCGCAGGACTCATAAAATCTGCTTTTGGAAGAGTTTGAATTTGTTTGCCGCATTCTTTTAAGATATTTGCCAATTCTTTCCCAGTCTCCAGTGCAGTGTCGGTTCACAACAGGGTAAACCTTTGGGCCATCGTTCCCGTGTCTGAGCCCAGTTTGGTCTCACTAACAAGTGACAAGTGACCCAACTAGCTCTTTACGGAGTAACCACAGCTTGGTTTATTCTACGGTTGCAGTTGCTTATCATAGAATATTACAGCACAGAAGGAGGCTATTTGGCCCATCGTGTCTGTGCCCGCTCTTTGGAAGACCTACCCAATCAGTCCCACTAACACTGCAATTTTTTCCTTTTCAAACCTATCTATAACAACAACTTGCAACTACAACTTGCACTTATATAGCGCCCTCCACACAGGGCAGCGTCTCAGAAACACTTCAATCTAATTTCCTTATAAGTGACTAACCTGCAGTAGTTGAGCATAGCTGAGTTTCTTGGTGATATCACTCAGTCTGGACAAGTTATTCCGCTTCCCAATGAGCGGAAGCCTTTGATGATGTGTGCTTGTGTTGGGAGATTTCCATTCTGGACGTTTAGGGTTGAAGCAGCAACATGTTAACGAGGGGGAATTTTACCAACAGAGTTGTTCTCCTCTCCCCCCACACAGACTCTGATCACTCTGTGTCACTACGCAACCTCCCGAGACGAGAATGTCTTCCCTGACCCAAACAGCTTCCAGCCAGCGCGCTGGCTCAACAAGCACCAGTCCATTCACCCCTACGCCTCCATTCCATTTGGCTTCGGCAAGAGGAGCTGCATTGGAAAGCGGATTGCGGAGCTGGAAGTTTACCTTGCTGTGGCCAGAGTAAGTTGAGCTCTGGGAGAAATGCAGCAGCCAATTGCACACAGCAGCGTCCCACAAACAGTGGTAGAATGAAGACACCAAATTATTATTATTTTTTGTGAAGGACATAGACAGAATGGTAAAATGGGTAGACACATTGCAGATGAATTTTGATGTGGAGAAATGCGAGATAATGCAGGTTATGGGGAAAGGGCTGGGGAGTGGGATTGATATTACATCGCTCTATTCAAAGAGCCGGCACAGACTCGATGGCCTTGTTTTGTGCTGTACGATTCTATAATTCTATGTATTATTACCCCCGGTAAACGGGCTCCTGCTCTCTGGACGTGGAAATGCAAAACAATGATGACCTATGATGAGCAAAGAGATTAGATTGTATGAGAAAAGATTAGTGGGTAACATTAAAGGGAACCCTAAGGTATTTTATAAGCATATAAAGAATAAAAGCTTAGTCAAAGGCAGGGTGGGTCCAATTAAAGACCAAGAGGGAAATCTTCTTGTGGAGGCAGAGGGCACGGCTGACGTACTGAATGAGGACTTTGCGTCTTTCTTCACAAAAGAAGAGGATGCAGCCAATGCCACAGTATCGGAGGAGAGGGGAGAGCAATTGGATAAGATAAGAATAAACAGAGAGAAGGTACTAAAAAGGTGCTCAAGGCAGAGATCCGGATGGGCATGCATCCTAGGTTAATGAGCGAAGTAAGGGAGGCTGGGCGAAACCTCGGGCAAGTTTCCTTACTCCACACAGAGCCTAATAATAATCCCTCCAAAAAAAACAATAATATAAATTGGTCATTTTCAATCCACGACTGTTTGTGGGACATTGCTGTGTGCAATTGGCTGCCGCGTTCGCCCACAAATAAACAGTCAATTCACTTTTCAGTATATTCTGTGAAGCGCTTTGGGACGACTAGAAGACATGAAAAGCGCTATATCAAATGCAAGGATTATTATTATTATAAATAGCAGGGTGGTGCCAGAGGACTGGAGGGCTGCAAATGTTACTCCCCTGTACAAAAAGGGGCAGAAGGATAAACCTGGGAACTACAGACCAAACATCAATAATGGGGAAACGTCTAGAGACTATTATCCAGGACAAAATAAATTTTCACTTAGAAAGATATGGGCTAATAAAGGACAGCCAACATGGAATTGTTAAAAGTAAATTGTGTCTAACAAACCTGATAGAATTTTTTGATGAAGTAACAGAGAGGGTGGATGAAGGTAGTTTGCAGTTTAGAATCATCATAGAATCATAGAATTATACAGCACAGAAAGAAGCCATTCAGCCCATCGTGTCTGTGTCAGCACAGACACGATGGGCCGAATGGCTTCTTTCTGTGCTGTATAATTTTACGATTCTATGAAATCCTGTGTTGAGTGCAGCACAGGGGATTGGGGCTGTGGATTGGGGCAAAACCCTTATATTTGCTGAGATAAATTTTCAAAAATTTTCAAAACATGGTGCCACGTTGAATTTGTTTTATGATCCTGAGCAACAACAAAAACAACAATTTACATTAATATAACGTTGACCGTGCCTTCAGCTCCCGTCTCGACTCTCTACTCCCTCCTCGCTCGCTCCCTCCCTCCCTTCCCTCCCCTCACCCTGACCATTTCCCCCCAATGCTCGGGTCCTGACCCAACTGTACAGCACTTTGGGACGTCCTCCCGACGTGAAAGGCGCTCTATAAATAGAATCTTGTTGTTGTATAACTTGTAATCACAATGGTGGAAATATTGAATAGGGTGTGAATCTCTCTTGGCCCTTTTCTCCTTCTGTGGTTTCTTGGCCTCTCCTGAAGGTTGGCTAGAGTTACACATTGGCTACATATGTTAGCTATATAGCAAAAGCCATGTGCATGAATGGGAATATCACAGGAGATGGCGGGGGATTATAGAGTGGGGAGAGCAACACAATGGGGGCTGAGGCATTGTAGAGACTAAGGCTGAGGCTAAGTCTGTGCTGCTCATTGATTAAACTCACTGAGGCATCGGAGAAGCCAGTCTTTCTGTTTTTCATTGGATTGACTTCTACTGTGTGTGTTACATTCAGATTTCCAGCTTTGCGCAAGGTTTTGCTGGCTTGGGGCCCTCTGACGGCATGGATTTCATACTCTCATCTTTTCTCTCAGATTCTAACCCATTTTGAGGTGAGGCCAGAGTTCAAGGACACGGTGGTGAAGCCAATGACAAGAACACTTCTGGTGCCAGCGACGGACATTAACCTGCAGTTTATTGACCGATGATCGTGCACCCCAAGTTTTCGCAGCCTTCTGATGGCAAGAAAGCTCTTGGACCTGCTCTATTTCTGCAGAAACCCTTTGGTTACAACTACCTCCCCCACTCCCCCCGGCTCAGAGTCAGGCTCCACCACTGTTAAATGCTCTGAGACGCTGCCCTGCGTGGAGGGCGCTATATAAGTGAAAGTTGCTGTTGTTGTTGGTTCAGTAACCTGACCTGAGATCAGAGGCTGGAGATGATCCAGTATCTATCTTCAAAAATGTAATGTTTAAGATGAATGTATAAAAAATGGGGATTCATTCATTCATTCAATGGGAAATAGACGGTTAATTGTAGAAGAATCTCTCTTCATCGAAGTCTAGCTGGAAATCTGACCAAATGTTTGTCAGTTCAGCACTTAGATCCTCAAGGTCCCATAGGAACTTTTAGAGATGGATAAAAGAATTACCGCTTCTAAACAGCGACATCCTGAGATGAGCTGACTTAGCAGACGAACCTGGCAAATCCAGACATCTCTGTAGTAAATCAGATATTGGTTTCCTGACACTGACTGACTCATCAATGAGACTTTCAGATAGGGACGTGTCTTGAACTCTGCAGCCAAAGCCTCAATGTGCAGTGCAGTTGTCATTGAGCGGAGAGTTGCTGGTGGTGTAGTGTTATACAGATCCTGTGAATGCACAGTTCTCTTTCTCCAAGTTGAGATCCCAGTGTTTAATTACCTTTGGAATCTGACTTTTTTTTCATCGCTGCCTTTCCATTCGGCTGTTAATGTGAATTCTGGGGCCAGGAATTCTGAACATCAAACCATCAAATCCAGGATTCACACTCACACTAAAAAGTGTTTTTTTATATAGCGGATTATGTAACTATTTTTTTTATACCTGATTATTTATTAGTTTTCAATATAAATAAAATGATTTATAATTTAGATTTTTTTTTAGTGTGAGTCACTTTCCCATTGTTAAAGTCTACGACACAGTATGTTTCTCTTCCCCCACCCCCCCACCCCCCACACACTCACACACACATCCAATTCCTGTCCATTCCAAGGACTTAGTGTCAGAGTAGAGTCTATTATACACAGACTCTACATAGACATAGAAACAGGAGTAGGCTATTTGCCGCTTGAGTCTGTTCCGCCATTTTATATGATCGTTGTTGATCTATGCCTCAAGTCCAGTTACCCGCCCTTGCCCCATATCCCTTAATACTCTGACCTAACAAATATTTATCTACCTCCATCTTGAAAATGTGAATGGATCCACATCCACAGCTTTTTGAGGGAGAGAGTTCCAAATTTCCACCACCCTTTGGGTGAAAAACTACCTAACTGCCGTGGCGGTGGCCGGGCTTTCAGCCTCTCAGCCCCGAGGCTCTGGAACTCTATCCCCCAGTGCCCTTCCCTTTCCTGCTTCAAGGCCGGTCTCAAGACCTTTCTCTTCAACCGTGCCTTCACCTCCCCTCTCGACTCTCCCCCCTCCTCGCTCCCTCCCCTCCCCTGACCAATTCCCCCCTGTTCGGGTCCGGACCCAACTGTCCAGCACCTTGGGACGTCCTCCCGACGTGAAAGGCGCTCTATAAATGCAATCATGTTGTTGTTGTCATTGTTCTGATTTATTTTATGTAACATTTACTTTGTCTGTTCCAGTATTTCAGTAATGCTCAAAGCCAGCGGGCAAGGATAGAGAGAACATCCACTGAAATAATATTTCAAATTTCTGTGACCATACTGTTTGTTAATCATGATATTATTGATAATGAAGTGCTGTAATTACAGATGCTAATAGTAGTTGAAAGGATTGATGTGGCGGCTGAGGTAAAAGGGAATCGTGAAGATTATGACGGTGATATTGGGCTGTGTTGTCAGCTTGACCCACTCGAGGTGGGGACTGGACATTTTGCAAACCCAGAATTCTGGTTTGTCTTAAGTTGACCAAAAAGGATATCGCAAAGACTCATGGACTTGTTTTGCTCAAATAGAACTGATTCTATGAACTCTCAAGGACATTGGTAACATATTGCCAAGAATAAAAGGAGTATACCGACCTTGAAGGATACGTTTTTAACCCTACAGTGAATGGTAAAAACAAGCTGTTGAAGGTCTCGCTGCTGACTTGGTGACGTGACAAAAAAGATCTAAGTTTGGGAACGAAGAAGACAAGTCTAACCGATCTTAAGAAGAGATATTCTACAATCAACATTGATCGAACCACGTTAACAAGTCGATTCCTAATCACAGCCACTGTACCAATCTGATTAATTAATTGCATTGAACTTTATTACTCATATCTCATCCTTTTATGATTGCCGAAGCCATAATGTTATTTACAATGATTGTGTCTTCATGTTGTTTTTTTATTTGCTTTATTTTTCTTGGTGTATTTGTGAGACCTCATTATTATCATTATTTTGGTCTCAAGGTGGTGACTATTAGAATGTATATATGTCTTACAAGTAACACAAACTGCAGCGGTCGGCAGAAGGTTACCAGAGGTTAACTCCAAGATGGCCAAATGCCAGACAAACTGGTTTAAACCAGAAGGAGTTGTATGCCCCGATTGGCCTCCTCTTTCTGTACTTTTAGATAAGAAAGTGTTCTGATTGAGCACTAGAATAGTGAGAAACAGCCCAAATAAGGCAGACAAAGAAATTAAAAGATATATAAGCTTGGGCAAAGGGCGTGGTCTTTAGAGATCTCTCTAGGGCAGACTGCAGAAGGACTGGTAGTATTGCTCTGTTATTTTATATTGCATTAATTCTGTATAACCAACATTATTTGTATGCTTAATAAACTGTTAAAATCCGCCATTTTGGTTTGCCAAGATTGAACTTATTTCCTGGGTGCAGACTCGGTTGCAAACGAATCCGGTACTCTAACACAAGGCAATAGAAAGTTTATGCAAACACTCCTCATAATTCAACCCTTTAAGCCCTGGTATCATTCTGGTGACCCTGCGCTGCTCCCCCTCCAGAGCCAATATATTCTTCCTGAGGTGTGGGGCCCAAAACTGAACGCAGACTCCAGATGGGGTCTGACCAAGACTCTGTATCGTTGAAGCATCATTTCCTCTCCTTTATATTCCAGCCCCATTGAGATAAAGGCCAACATCCCATTAGCCTTTTTGATGACTTTTTGTGACTGTGAATTAGTTTTTAGTGATTTGTGGACGTGGACACCCAAATCCCTTTGCTCCTCCACAGTTCCTAATTCCTCACCATTTAGAAAATATTCTGTTTTGTTATTTTCAGATCTATAATGGATGACCTCACACTTCCCCACCTTGAATTCCATCTGCCACAGTTTTGCCCACTCATTTAATCTATCTACGTCCCTTTGTATCAGTCCCATCTACACAATTTTCTGTGCCTCCTAACTTTGTGTCATCTGCCAATTTTAATATAAAACTCTCTATTCCTTCATCCAAGTCGTTTATATATATATATATGGTGAAAAGTAGACCCCCGTGGGACACCACTTGTCACATCCCACCAATCAGAGAAACTTACTTTTCTCCCTCCTCTCTGTTTCCTGCCTCCCAACCAATTATCTGCCACTTTACAAAGTTAACTCTGATTTCATGCAATTTTATTTTTGCTAATAACCTCTTTTGTGGAACCTTATCAAATGCCTCTGGAAGTCCATGTAAACGACATCCACAGACACTCTCTTATCCACCATGTTAGTGATCTCCTCAAAAAATTCAATTAGATTTATCATGACCTTCACAAATCCTCACTGATTCTTTGATTAGCTCATATTTGTCCAAGTGCTCAGTTACTCTGTCCCTGATGAGAGATTCCAGTAATGTCCCCACAGCTGAGGTTAAGCTGACAGGTCTGTAGTTACCTGGTTTCTCTCTCCCTCACTTCTTAAATGCAATTCTCCAATCCGAGGGCACAATTCCTGAATATAGAGCTTTGGAAAATTATGACTAACACATCTGCAATTCCCTCCCCAATTTCTTGTAATCCCCTGGAGTGGAATCCACCAGGATCTGGAGATTTGTCAATCTTTAGTCCCTTTATTTTCTCCATTACCATTTTTTTATTTATATTAAATCGATTTAGTTCTTTTTGGTTTATTTTAGGTTCCCTTGTACCGCTGGAATCTTGTCCTCTTCCTCAACTGTGAAAACGGAAGCAAAGTATTCACTCAACAAGCCTCCATTTCCTTGTTGTCCATTATAGTCTCACCTGCATCGGTCTTTAACGGGCCCACATTCCCCTTCACCATTCTCTTTCTCTTAATATATTTATAAAACCTTTACTGTTGCCCTTGATATCCATTGCCAGCTTTTTTCATATTCCCTTTTTGCATCTCTTACTACTTTCTTTGTGTCTCTGTGTTGCTTTTCATAAGACTCCCAGGCCACTGGATTTCTACTTTTCTTGCATTAGTGTCAGCTTTTTCTTTCAGTTTGTTGCTGTCTCTCACATCATTTGTCGACCGTGTTTGTTGAACTCCACAAGTGGAGCTTTTGTGTTTAGGGGATGGCCTGGTTTTGTTTTGTACCAAATTCTTCTTTGGATACTTCAGACTGTGTGTCTGTGGGTTTACCCATTAACAGTTAATTGATTTTCATCCCTTTGAAGTTTGCCTTGCTTAAATTTACCATCTTGGTTTGCGACTCTCCATCTCAAACTTTATATCAAATTCAATCATATTATGGTCACTATTTGCAAGATGTTCCCTTATCATCAGATTATTAACTAATTCTGGTTTGTTACTCATCACCAAATCTAGAATGACTTATATCCTTGTCGGTTCTAAGACATATTGTTCCAGAAAACTGTCCTGAATACATTCTAGCCACTCACTGCCTTTACTACTGGAGCTATTCTGCTTCTCTCAGTCTATATGAAAATTAAAATCTCCCATTACAACCACATTGCTTTTGCTACATTGTTCTCTGATATCTGTTTATATATCCCCCCACTACATCAGTACATCAGTACTATTACTATTTACAGTCTATTCTGTGAAGCGCTTTGAGATGTCGAGAAGACATGAAAAGCATTATATCAAATGCAAGAATTATTATTATTATTATTATTATTATGGGAGCAGTGCAAACTATGGTGTACAGAGGGAATCGCAAATTCCTGGTATTATGTGATTAACTCCTAATGAAACATTTACACATGGTTTACACAACTTGCACAAGAGGCTAGTGTTAGTGCTTTGATGTGAAGTGAAGTGAGCTCTCACCCCTGTACTGTACACATTGCACGTACTGATATGATAACGGATTCAGAAGTACAGTGATCCACAATATTGAGTCAGGGCAGAGGTGCACAGCTTGTGTTTGTCTGCGGATGGACCAGAATCCAGCATTAGTCAGACGATGCAGCATGAAATTGCTGTGCTGGTGTTTGTGTGAATATCGGTGTGTTGACTCGCTTTGCTGGTCACTGCTGTTTGTTTTAGATTGGTCAGTTCTGTGTGACAGGTACACAGTCCAACCTGGCGCTGTCTCCAGCACTGACACTGCAAGGTCTGAGCCACGCTGGAGTTGTGCTGAGTCAAAGCTCTCAGAGAATATACACCTTTCTCCCACATCAAACATCCCTGCGTGTATAGTCTGGACCTCCGGGGGGAAAGCACTATTGCATGGACATGTGTGCCAAGGTTACTGTGTCCATCAGCTTAAAAAAACAGTGAATCATTTATTAAGAAGTAATAAATGTCACAATGTAATAGTTTTGTTGTGTTAGACTTACGCTCACAGTGATATTCCGCCATTCTGTTTGTTAGCTTCTCCCACTAGAACTCTCTAACCCCATCCCCTGCTCTCTCTCACCCCATCGTATCTGTGCTGGGGCTCGCTTCCCCGCTGGAGCTCTCTACTCTAATCTCTTGCCGCTTGCTTCTTTTTATATATCTTCATTCTTCAAGTGAATATTTACATCCTTTTAAATGACGTAATTGACCAGGTTTCAACACTCACTTGTGGTGAGTTTCTAAAATCAACATTAAAAATATCAACATGATTATTGATTCTGAAAACAAACATAACAAATAGTTACAGATTATAGCATTTCTTGTAGGAAGAATAATACATAGAGACAGACATTCCCTATTGTCACCAACGTCAACAGTTACCGTTGTATAACAGTTACTTGGCCCCTAATTCTGGGCGAGTTCCTTTTCCGCATGTCAGCATTGCTGTATCTCTGCACATTTATTTCCCCTTAAAGCAGCTACAGTTTATGGTAGGGTAACATCAGTAAATGTAGCCCAGAGCAGAGCCCAGACACAAGTCCATCTCACTCCTGTTCACAAGTCAGGAGCAGTGAGTAATTGCCATTGCTCGCACTCAAACAGCCTTAGCCCTTTGACTCTACCATCACAAACTAGAGACACTGTGAAATCTCCAGCATTGGTCTCTTGTACCAGATACCAGGCGGTGTTTTTGTTACCTTGAGTTTTGTAGAACACATTTTTGTGCTGAGTTTTCCCATAATAATACTCAATCCACGACTGTTTGTGGGACACTGTTTTGCGCAATTGGTTGCTACGTTTCGCCCATGAAATACAATCACTTTACTTTACAGTGTATCCTGTGAAGTTCTTTGAGACATCTCAATGATGTGAAAAGGTGCTATATCAAATGCAAGGATTATTTTTTTTATTATTATGTACCGTCACCAAAAAAAAATCTAGCACTATGCTATGAAATGTGCAGTGATTCCCTTTTTACCAAGAGCAAAGCCAGGAATGAGTTTGTGACCACACACGTATCTTACATGTAATAAGTATAGCTAATAATACACTCTCAGTGAAGTGACTGATGAGATAAATAATAATAATCCTTGCCTTTGATATAATGCCTTATCACATCTTCGAGACGTCTCAAAGTGTTTCACAGAATATACTCTAAAGTGAATTGACTGTGTATTTTGTGAGTGAAATGACTGACATGTTTCACTGAGTTACACTCAGCACGAGCTCCTAGATACGGGCCACAGGAAAGCTGGATGCACAGAACCCTCCATATCAGACAACAGTATTTAGTTATCTCAGCACATAGCATTGCATCATATACCTGTCTCGCTGCCAGTCACAGATAGTACAAAAGAGGGTCCTTTCTGTGCTAATTTTAACAAGAAACTAACTTTGATAAGAATCCAGAATTTATATATTCTGGTTTCTTGTCAAAATAAACACAGAATTACGTGTTAAACAAACTGGCAAAACTCGACTGGTACCAAAGTACAATTGAGAATCAGCCAAAAATACACCAATATTTCTTCTCCGCTGAATATACAAAGTGTGGGATCAGCGTGATCTGGAATCCACTGCCATTGCTCCAGGCCACTGACCTCACTGGAATTAGGACTACGCTGATACAGCTTTGTACTTTTACCTCCTCCCCAACTCTCGCAAACAAGAGAATCCAAGAATATTACAGCACAGAAGGAGGCCATTCAGCCCACAGTGCCTATGTCAGCTGTTTGGAAGGCCTTACCCAATCAGCCCCACTCCCCCACTCTTCCCCATATCCTTGCAAATGTTTCCTTTTCAAGTCCTATCTAATTCCCTATTGAAAGTTGGTTATTGAATGTGGTTCAATATTTAAAAATAATTTATTTATAAAACTTAAATAAGAAACTTTATTTTTCGCAGTGACAAATGCTACTATGTGTTTGCTGTTATCAGAGTGAAGTAAACTTTTTCTCTCTTTATTTAAATAATTATATTTAAATTGTTCCCCTCCCCCTCCCACGTTGATGTGTGGTAATGAGTGTCGGCAGAGCCACTCTACTATTGAGGGCAGCACAAACCTAACCCTAACCCTAACCTCTTCCCACTGGGCCGACACATATAGAATCATAGAATTATACGGCACAGAAGGAGGCCATTCGGCCCATCGTGTCTGTGCCGACTCTTTGAGAAGAGCTTCCAAATTACCCCCACTCCCCCGCTCTCTCCCATAGCCCTGATCAACCCCACTCCCCCGCTCTCTCCCCATAGCCCTGACCAACCCCACTCCCCCGCTCTCTCCCTATAGTGCTGCAAACTTGTCCTCCCCAAATAATTATCTACTTCTCTCTTAGAAGTTGTTATAGAATCGGTTCCCACCGGCCTTTCAGGCAACGCATTCCAGATCTCAACAACTCGCTGTGTGAAGACATTTCTCCTCCCCTCCCCTCTGTTTCTTTTAACAACTATTTTCAATCGGTGCCCTCGGGTTACCGACCCACCGCCAGTGGGAATAGTGTCTCCCTGTTCACTCGATCGAATCCCCTCATCTTTTTGAAAACTTCTATTAAGTCTCCTCTTAACCTTCTCTGCCCCAAGGAGAATAATCCTCGCCTCTCTCGCCTCTCCTGATCACTGAAGTCCCTCATTCCTGGTGCCATTCTGGTCAATCTCCTTTGCACCCTCTCCAATGCCTTGACATCCTTCCTAAAGTGTGGGGCCCAGAACTGAACCCAGTCTCTCGCTGAGGCCTAAACAATGTCAGGCACTGTAGAGGGTGAATAATGCAGTGATTTTGGATGCAGTTGGGGATATCGCTTATAACATAGTTTAGGATGCTCCTGTGCACCGCCCACAGCCCCGCCCACAGCCCAGCCCGCCCTAGCCCCGCCCCAGCCCCGCCCAGCCCCAGCCCGCCCCCAGCCTCTAGCCCCGCGCCCCGCTCCCAGCCCCGCCCCCAGCCCCCAGCCCCCCCAGCCCCCAGCCCCGCCCCACGCCCCGCCCCCAGCCCCGCCCCCAGCCCCGCCCCAGCCCGCCCCGCACACAGCCCCGCCCACAGCCCGCCCCCAGCCCAGCCCCCGCCCCTAGCCCCGCCCCTAGCCCCGCCCCCAGCACAACCCCGCCCACAGCCCCCGGCCCCGCCCCCAGCCCCGCCCCGCCCCCCAGCCCCGCCCCCGCCCCAGCACAGCCCCCCGCCCAGCCCCGCCCACAGCCCCAGCCCCGCCCACAGCCCCGCCCCGCCCTCAGCCCCGCCTCCAGCACAGCCCGGCCCCAGCACAACCCGCCCCCAGCCCCGCCCCGCCCACAGCCCCGCCCACAGCCCCGCCCCCAGCCCCGCCCCAGTCCACAGCCCCGACCCCAGCCCACAGCCCCGCCCACAGCTCCGCCCCCAGTCCCCAGCCCCGCCCCCAGCACAACCCCGCCCACAGCCCCCAGCCCCGCCCCCAGCACAACCCCGCCCACAGCCCCGCCCCCAGCACAGCCCCGCCCCCAGCACAGCCCGCCCCAGCACAACCCGCCCCCAGCCCCGCCCCCAGCCCATAACCCAGCCCACAGCCCCGCCCACAGCCCCGCTCCCAGCCCACAGTCCCGCCCACAGCCCCGCCCACAGCCCCGCCCACAGCACAGCCCCGCCCACAGCCCCGCTCCCAGCCCACAGCCCCGCCCACAGCTCCGCCTCAAGCCCACAGCCCCGCCCCCAGCACCACAGCCCCACATACAGCCCCGCCCCAGCACCACAGCCCCGCCCATAGCCCCGCCCTCACCCTCGTCTCCCATCCCACAGCCCCGCCCCTAGTCCCGCCCACAGCCCCGTCCACAGCCCCCAGCACCACAGCCCCGCCCCACGCCCCGCCCCCATGCCCCCCGCCTCCAGCCCCGCCCACAGCCCCGGGCCCCCAGCCCACGCCCACAGCCCCACCCCCATCCTCGGCCACAGCCCCGCCCCCAGCCCACAGTCCAGCCCACAGCCCCAATCCCGCCCCAGCCCCCAGCCCTGCGCCCAGCCCCGCCCCCAGCCCAGCAGCCCCTCCCACAGCACCGCCAACAGCCCCGCCCACAGCCCACAGCCCCGCCCAGAGCAACACAGCCCCACATACAGCACCACAGTCCCGCCCCCAGCCCCACAGCCCCGGCCCAGCCCACTGCCCACAGCCCCGCCCCGCCCACAGCCCGCCCACAGCCCCCTGCCCCGCCCCCAGTCTTGCAGCCCCGCCCTCATCCCCGCCCACCCGCCCCCAGCCCCGCCCCACCGCCCCCAGCCCCGCCCCACCGCCCCCAGCCCCGCCCCAGCCCTGCAGGTCCGCCCTCAGCTCCGCCCCCCAGCCTTGTAGCTCCAGCCCCGCCCCTTGCAGCCCCGCCCCCATCCCTGCAGCCCCGCCCTCAGCCCCGCCCCACCGCCCCCAGCCCCGCCCCCCATCCCTGCAGCCCCGCCTCAGCCCCGCCCCACTGCCCCCAGCCCCGCCCCACAGCCCTGCAGCCCGGCCCCGCCCCCCAGCCTTGTAGCACGAGCCCCGCTTCTTGTAGCCCCCCCCCCCCCCGCACACACACATTCACACACACACTTTCTATTAATTTAAATAACATTGCTTCATCCTGTTCGGCTGTGCTCCGGTCTCCCCCCCCCCCCCCCCCCCCCCCCCCCCCCCCCCCCCCCCCCCCGCCCTCGGGTCAGAAACACTGGTTGTCCAGTGCTTTGGGACGTCCTCGTGACGTGGAAGACGCTTTACATATGGAATTTTGTTGTTGTTGTTGTAAATGATAAAGTAGAATCCTGTAGCTCAGGGGTTGGACACTCGCCTCACGAGCACTGTGAAACGTTGGGCGCGTTCCCTCACTCCACTCACCTCTGTTTACCAGCAGTCAGTAGGAACCCGGCGCTGTAACAAATGTCAGGATTATTATTATTATTATTATTATTATTATTGTTGTTATTTGGCTTCCGGTAGTTTTGATTTATACCACAAGATGGTGACAAACTGTCATTTGTATCATTAAACTTACACTTCCAGAGGAGCTGAACAATGATCCTTAACCCACTTCCCCGGTTTGGCTGAGGCTCAGCTGTGCCCCGGGAGGAGATCAATCCAGACCACTTCAGGCAGATTTTAACCCATTCAAATAGCTTCAGAGTCAAGGCTTTAATAATAATAATAATAATAATAATAATAATAATAATCGTTGCATTTGATATAGCGCTTTTCACGTCGAGAGGACGTCCCAAAGCACTTCACAGAACACACTGTAAAGTGAGTTGACTGTATATTTGTGGGCGAACGCGGCAGCCAATTGCGCACAGCAATGTCCACAAACAGTCGTGGATTGAAAATGACCAATTTATTATTGTTTTGGTTTTGGAGGGTTATTATTAGGCTCTGTGTGGAGTAAGGAAACTTGCCCAGGTTTCGCCCTCTGCCTGGAATTGAACTCAGGTCTCTCGCTTGCAAAGCGAGTGCTCTAACCACTGAGCTACAGGACTCCACTTGTGGTGAGTTTAGTATCCCAACTCTCTCGGTCGCTACCCTGTGTGAGAGGTGCTATTTAAATGCAAGTTTCCGCTGTTATTTGTCAGCATCTGATCAGACAGATCACACTGGGAACTTTGTAACTGTTATTAACATATGCAACAGCTCCACGTGTCAATCTACACAAATTATGTTTATGTCACTTTTCAAGTCAAATTAGTAACGAACACAGAAAGTCATAAAATATTCCAGTGCAGTTTCTCTTGGTCTCTAAATTTCATTGCACTGCACACCAGAGCTGGTTAAAGTCCGGTGCGCAACCCCACCTCACCCCCACCCTCACCCCCACCCTCACCCCAACCCCACCCCCAACCCCACCCTCACCCCCACACCCACCCCACCCCCACCCCCTCACCCCCAACCTCACCCCCACCCACCCACCCCCACCCTCACCCCCAACCTCACCCCCACCCCCACCCCCACCCTCACCCTCACCCCCAACCCCACCCTCACCCCCCACCCCAACCCCACCCTCACCCCCCTCACCCTCACCCCCACCCTCACCCCACCCTCACCCCCCTCACCCCCACCCTCACCCCCAACCTCACCTCCACCCTCACCCTCACCCCCACCCTCACCCTCACCCCAACCTCACCCCCACCCTCACCCCCAACCTCACCCCACCCCCACCCTCACCCCACCCTCACCCCCAACCTCACCCCCACCCCACCCCCACCCTCACCCCACCCAGCTCCATTGCCTCGCTCCCCATCCCTCAGAGGATAGAGTTCAAAATCCTCGTCCTCGCAAAGCCCCCCATGGCCTTGCCCCTTCCCGACCTCTGTGACCTGTTAACTCCGTACAGACCTGACCATTCCAGTCGGCCCCACGGTCTCGGCCCCATCCCATCATCGGTGGCCTTCAGCCTCTCAGCCCCGAGGCTCTGGAACTCCATCCCCAGTGCCTTCGCCGCCTCCTCCCTTTCCTCCTTCAGAGCCGTCTCAAGACCTTTCTGTTTGACCTTCAGCTCCGCTCTCGACTCTCTACCCCCTCCTCACCCCCTCCCCTCCCCTCACCCCCTCCCTCCCCTCACCCCTCCCTCCCCTCCCGTCACCCTGACCATTCCCCCCCAATGCTCGGGTCCTGACCCAACTGTGCAGCGCCTCGGGACGTCCTCCCGACGTGAAAGGCGCTCTATAAATGGAATCCTGTTGTTGTTGTTGAGGGTGTGTGGTGGGGGGTGTGTGAGGGTGTGTGTGAGGGTGTGTGGTGGGGGTGTGTGAGGGTGTGTGGTGGGGGTGTGTGAGGGTGTGTGTGAGGGTGTGTGGTGGGGGGTGTGTGAGGGTGTGTGTGAGGGTGTGTGGTGGGGGGGTGTGAGGGTGTGTGTGAGGGGGTGTGGTGGGGGGTGTGGTGGGGGTGGGGGTGTGTGAGGGTGTGTGGTGGGGGGGTGGGGGTGTGTGAGGGTGTGTGTGAGGGGGTGTGGTGGGGGGTGGGGGTGTGTGAGGGTGTGTGTGAGGGTGTGTGGTGGGGGGGGTGGGGTGTGTGTGAGGGGGTGTGTGAGGGGGTGTGGCTGTGGGGGTGGGGGGTGTGTGAGGGTGTGTGTGAGGGGGTGTGGTGGGGGGTGGGGGTGTGTGAGGGTGTGTGTGAGGGGGTGGTGGGGGGGTGGGGGTGTGTGAGGGTGTGTGTGAGGGGGTGTGGTGGGGGGGGTGGGGGTGTGTGAGGGTGTGTGTGAGGGGGTGTGGTGGGGGGGGTGGGGGTGTGTGAGGGTGTGTGTGATGGGGTGTGGTGGGGGGGGTGGGGGAGGGGGTGACGCTGTGTGTGTGACACTCACCTCCGGTCCCGCGCCGCCAAACTCACAGTTTCCCGCCATGTGATGGGGACGGGACCAATCTGCCGGGGGGGGGGGGGGGCGGGGCTCGGGCTCTCCCCCCTCCGGAGTGGACAAGTCCAGGACGTCACAGGGAATGTTACAGTAATGGCAACAAAGTAACGGCGCGGAAGCGCCACTGATACATTCCGCCAACAGCGCGCGCCGCAGCTTCAGATCACTCCGCGCACTCACTCACTCACAGTCACTCACACTCACTCCCGCTCACACTCACTCACACTCACTCCCGCTCACACTCACTCACACTCACTCCCGCTCACACTCGCGCTGGTGCTGCTGACAAAGCCTCCGCCGCCGTTGGTGTGAGCGCGAGTCACGGTGGCCGAGTGGTTAAGGCGTTGGACTCGAAATCCAATGGGGTCTCCCCGCACAGGTTCGAATCCTGTCCGTGACGGAGCTCAACTTTTTACCATCAAATAAAAATATATTTTAAATCAAAAACACAGCAATTTGTCAGTCGGTTACTCCGCGGAGGGAGAGACTGACCCCTCGCCCTCCCCCTCCCGGTTGTGAGTTGATTGTCGGATTACTCTTCTGGTGTTTAATAATCAAAAATAATAATTTGGTCACTCAATCAGCGTTCGTGGGACACTGCTGTGCGCCATCTGCTGCCGTTTCGCCTCCAAAATAGTCACAACACTGACTTTACAGTATATTCTGTGAAGCGCTTTGAGACATTTCAACAACTTGGATTTATACAGTGCCCTCCGCGCCGGAGGGCGTCTCAGAGCGCAATATAAGGCACTATATCAAATATCAAATGCAAGGATTATTATTATTTATTTATTATCTCCCGCACTCTCTCTCTGTTGCTGTCTGAAAATATGACAATAATTGGAATTGATTTTTTAAAAAAATCTATTAATATTGATAATATTGAGCACAAACATTGTTTTCTCTGGTGAAAGATGTTCTGATCATTTCACAATTACCTTAAAAAAAATCAAAGTAATTTTGCCTAAAAATGAAAATTCACGTGGCCTCTGTACCCCCCTCCGCCCTTTGGAACTCCATCCCACATTCCCTTCACCTCTCTCCCTCCCTCACTGCCTTCAAGGCCCTTCTCAAGACCCTCCTCTTCAGCCGCGCCTTCGGTCACTGCCCTCCACACCTCCTGATCCCAACCTCCTGCTTGGGTTCAAATCCAATTGTCGGGCGCCTTGGGACATCCTCCCAACATGAAAAGGGCCGTGTAAATGTTATTTGTTGTAGTTGTCATCCCCAACTGTCTGTGGCTTTTGTTAATGGTCATTTGTTTGTTAATTCTTCCGCAGTTGGTTAAGGTTTGGTCAGGTATTGATGCACCGTAATTAAAATATTGATCTGGGATTAGCCCCAATATCAACACGGATGGTAAAAATGCCTATTTTTTGACTCAGGGCTTATATTGCTGTCTGGGGACCCGTCACCAACCGGAGCAGCTTTTTGTAGGAACGCAGCAACTATTTTACACATAAGATTTACTTTGACTGATCATAATAATAATCCTTGCATTTGATATAGCACCTTATCACACAACATTGAGATGTCTCAAAGCGTTTGACATGGATACACTGTAAAGTGTAGTGACTGTGTGTTTTGTGGGCAAATGTTTTGTTGTCCGGCAGGAGGCTGGGTGGGACGAGCTCCCTCCCACACCATCTGGATCAAAACAGTCTTTCTGAGCCACAAATTATTTTCTTCGATGGCACAGAAACATCTCCGCTGATTCCCAAGGCTTCCTCGGTCTCTCTCTCTTTCTCTTCTCATATAACCAAAACCAAAAAAAACAATAATACATTGGTCATTTTCAATCTACGACTGTTTGTGGGACATTGCTGTGCGCAATTGGCTGCCGCGTTCGCCCACAAATATACAGTCAATTCACTTTACAGTGTGTTCTGTGAAGCGCTTTGGGACGTCCTCCAGACGTGAAAAGCGCTATATCAAATGCAAGGATTATTATTATTATTATTATAATCTTACAGCACAGAAGGAGGCCATTTGGCCCATCATGCTTGTGCTGACTCTTTGAAAATGCCAATAACTGGTCCCACTCCTTCGCTCTTTCCCCCTTAGATCTGCAAATCTTTCCTTTTTAAGTCCCTATCCAATTCCCTTTTGAAAGCTATCATCACATCTGCTTCCACCAGCCTTCCAGCCAGTGCATCCCAGATCATAATCTCTCTCACTAACACTGAGCAGCAAATTCATCATTTCAAAAATTGAAGTTGACAGAAGGCACAGTTGAAGTGAAGTGTGTGAGAGAGAGCAAAACCCTCACATGCTCGAGGGAGACAGTTGCAGAGCCGAGGGCAATACACGGAGTCTGAAGCCTCAGTTACCGATGGGAGTCTCGGGGTCAGGGCGAAGCAGGATTGGATGGGAAGCAAATCAGATTCGACTCGGGTTTTAATTCCTTGTGTGGGTGTGTGTGGCCCAACACCCAATAGGGGGCACTACCTTCACCACAAGGCACCACATTTACCAAACGCACCCAGATTTAAGGCAAAAAAAATGCAATCCCATTGCAATAACTCCCCCCTTCCCCCGACACACACCCTCCCCCACAAACAATACACACACCCTTCCCCCCCCCAATACATACTCTCCTCCGCCTCCATACACACGCTCCCCCACTCACAAAATGTTCCTGGATGGTAGCAAAGATATCCACAGCGCAGGAGGCAGCCATCCAGCCCATCATCACATTAATTTTGTTTTTGGCCAACCAGGTGTCTGACACACGAGGAAACCCATCACCGTTGCTTAACAGTCTCCGAACTAAGATGAGAATTCCATCCATCCCACCTATACATGGAAGTCCCAGATAGATTGTTGGGATAGAATACACTTTCTCCCTTGGAGAGACACACATTAAGCTCCCGCCACCTCCCACCAAACAAACAGAAAACATATTTTACTATTTTACTTAAGTTTATTTCACAGATAATTTATAAAAAGTCGTGTTTTCGTTCCTCATGTATACCAAGTGCCAACAGCTCCTCAAACACGTCACAGCTTCAGCCACAGGAACGTCTCTGTTCTAACACTGACCACAAACACTTGTCCAAATCACAAGATAATTTGTGTATTTAGCCCCCGTGCACACAAACATGCACACACACACACTCGTGCGCGCGCACACACACACACACACACACCTGGCTTTTATTAAAAAAATCCATGAAGTAATGAACTGCATTACACGGCAAGAGTTAAACAATAAGGAAGCACTTCATACCGGGATTATACTTTGCTGTAAAGTCACTGCGCCCCCCACACCCCATAGCTAATCGAGTGCCAGCACTTTTATTCCACCTCAGAGCCACAAGGCTGGGCCGCACAGTCTGTTTTGAACCCGTCAATAACATTTGATACCCGGCCCCAAACCCTGGGTTTTTATTCAATGGAAAATATTTAAAATGATAATCACAATAGGTTGCTACATTTTTAAAAAAAATTTTGGTCAGCATCTGGCACACGGAAACCCGTCAGTGACCAGCCGGGGGTCTGACACACACGAAAACCCGTCACCGTGACCGGCCGGGGGTCTGACACACACGGAAACCCGTCACCGTGACCGGCCGGGGGTCTGACACACACGAAAACCCGTCACCGTGAC